>NW_006785735.1:0-345 GCF_000442215.2 Lipotes vexillifer
ATTTGTGGGGAGGAAGGTGATCTCCGCGTCTTACTCCTCCGCCATCTTTCCACCGCCCCCCAGTTACACATTCTTTAACCAACAATGCCACCTCCTGACTAAGAGGAAATAATTTTCCTGTAAAATGAATATTATAGAGCAAGTGAAAAAATAATTATTGGTTTATTCTTTCGACAAATATATATAAATATATATAGTATACCAAGCGCTATACTTGGCATCGAACGGTATCAAAGAGACATGGATGTTTATAGAGTTTATAATCTAGTGGGAGAGTTAAGCAATGATTAAGCAAGTAACCCCTAAATAAATGATCCAAAGTTGTTTTTATTTATTTATTTATTT
>NW_006785737.1:0-290 GCF_000442215.2 Lipotes vexillifer
CATGGGTTAGTGTTCGCGTACGGGTTAGGATTAGGGCACGGGTTAGGTTAAGGCTTCAGGTAACGGTTAGGGGTAAGGTTTTCGTTAGGGTTTGGGAATTGGGACGGTTTTGGGTACAAGGAAAGGTTTGTCAGCGGTTTAGGGTTAGTGCATGTGCTGGGGCACGGGTTAGTGTTAGCATAGGGGTTCGGATTAGGGCACGCGTTAGGGTAAAGCTTCCCGTAAGCGTTAGGCTTAGGGTTAGGGTTAGGGAATGGGGACGCATTAGGGTACAGGTTAGGGTGCGACAA
>NW_006785738.1:0-4153 GCF_000442215.2 Lipotes vexillifer
TTTTTTTTTTGCAGTACGCGGGCCTCTCACTGTTGTGGCCTCTCCCGTTGTGGAGCATAGGCTACGGACGCGCAGGCTCAGTGGCCATGGCTCATGGGCCTAGCCGCTCTGCGGCATGCAGGATCTTCCCAGACCGGGGCACGGACCCGTGTCGCCTGCATCAGCAGGCGGACTCTCAACCACTGCGTCACCAGGGAAGCCCTCATTTGTCATTTTGATGACAGCCGTTCTAATATGTGTGAGGTGATACCTCATTATCGTTTTGATTTGCCTTTCTTTGATGATTAGTGATATTGAGCACCTTTTCATGTGTCTATTGGCCGTCCATACGTCTTCTTTGAAAAAGTGTCTATTCATTTCCTCTGCTCATTTTTTAATTGGATTGTTTGTTTTCTTGATATTTAGTTTTATGGGTTTTTTTTACACGTGTTGGATATTGACCCCTTATCAGATACATGATCTGCAAATATTTTGTCCCCTTCAGTAGGCTGCCTTTTCATTTTGTTGATGGTGTCCTTTGCTGTGCAGAGGCTTTAGTTTAATGTAGTCCTTTATTTATTTTTGTTTTTGTTGCTTTTGCTTTTGGTATCATGTCCAGAAAATCATTGTCAAGACTGATGTCAAGGAACTTACTGCTTATGCTTTGTTCTAGGAGTTTTATGGTTGCAAGTCTGTGTTCCAGTCTTTAATCCATCTTGAGTTGATTTTTGTGTTTGGTGTAAGATAGTGGTCCAGTTTCATTCTTTGGCATGTGGCTATCGAGTTTCTCCAGCACCATTTATTGAAGAGACTGTCCTTTCTCCCACTGTGTATTCTTAGCTCCTTTGTCATAAATTTACAGATTTATTTCTTGGCTATTTTTTTCCACTGATCATGTGTCTGTTTTTAATGTCAACACCATACTGTTTTGATTACTATAGCTTCGTAATATAGTTTGAAATCAGGAAGCATGATATCTCCAGATTTGTTCTTCTTCCTCAAGGTTGCGTTTGCTATTCAGAGTTTTTTGTGGTTCCATGCAAATTTGGTGAGTGTTTGTTCTATTTCTGTGAAAAATGCTACTGGTTTTGATAGGAGTTGCATTGAATCTGTAGATTGCTTTCGGTAGTATGGACATTTTAACAGTATTAATTCTTCCAATCCATGAGCACAGACTTTCTGTTTATTAGTGTCTTCTTCAATTTCTTTCATTGATGTCTGATAGTTTTCAGTTACAGTTCTTTCAACTCCTTTTTAAATTAATAATTAATTTCAACATTTCTTGTAATGCTGTCTAGTGGTTATGAATTTCCTCAGCTTTTGGTTTTCTGGATAACTTTTGATCTCTCCTTCAATTCTGAAGGACACTTTGCCTTGTAGAGTATTCTTGAGTGGCAGGTTTTTTCTTTCAGCACTCTGAATATATTATGCCAGCCCCGTATGGCCTGCAGAGTTTGTGCTGAATATCTTCTGATAGTTGTATGGGGGTTCTCTTGCACATAACAAGTTGTTTTCTCTTGCTGGTTTTAAGAATCTCTCCTTTTATTTAACTTTTTACAATTTAATTATAGTTTGTCTTGGTGTGGATCTCTTTTGACTCATCTTTTTTGGAGTTCTTTTTGGGCTTCCTGGATCTAGATGTCTATTTCCCCAATCAAGGGAAGTTTTCAGCCATTCTTTCTTTGAATAAGCTTTTTGCCCCTTTCTCTTTCTCTTCCCTTTCTGGTACCTCTATAATGTGTATATTTGTCTGCTTAAGTCACTTAAGCTATCTTCACTCTTTTCTACTCTGTTTTCTTTTTTATTTTCTGATTGAATGGATTCCACTGCCATGTCTTTGAGTTCACTGATCCTTTCTTCCATTTCATCTAGTTGATGTTGATCTCCTCTATTGAATTTTTCATTTCCATTACTGTGTTATTCTGTTCTGTTTGATGCTTTATTATATTATCTTTCCTTTTGTTGAAATTCTCACTTTGTTCATGCAGCGTTCTCCTGACCTTGGTAAGCATTTTTTTGAACATTATCTTGAGCTCTTTATCAGGTAAATCTCCTATCTCTGTTTAATTAAGGTCTGTTTCTGGAGTTTTATCTTGTTCTTTTGTTTGCAACATATTCTTCTGTTTCTTCATTTTCCTTGACTCTTTCTGTTTTAGTTTCTGTGCATTAGATAAACAGCCATCTCTCTCAATCTTGATGGACTGGTTTTGTGTAGGAGATGAACCTTATCATTCAGCCTGCCCTAGCTCTTAGTTGTATCTGAAACCTTTGTGATTGTCCAAACTGCCTTCTTTGTTCTTAGTGGCTTCTAGTAGTTGAAGGTAAGTCACAACCTGTCATGTTCCAAAGGGGACTGTGCCATCAACATCTAGAATCAGGCTGACTAGAGGCCATACCCTGAGGCAACAGCTGTTAAAATATGCAAGTATATCTCTTTCAGGGAAAGACTAGAAAATGGCCATTTCTGTCTACTCCCACTTTGCTGAGAGCTGGAGTGATATCTGGTTAAGAAGTGTTTCTTTGTACCTGTGAATGCAAGTCCTGTTGGCTAGGTGATTAAGCAATGCATCTCCTGGGTGGCAGCTGCAAAACCAGGAGCTCCTGATGGATGTGTCTGTAACTTGTTCCAGGAAGACACTGGCAAGCTTTAGCTGGCCAGTGAGTGACCATGGAGAAGGCATCACAGTCTTCCTTGGTCTGGAGAGAGTTGCAGTTGGCTCCCTACCTGTGTGTTGAATTAGAAGCCAGACCTTCAGGCTGCAGCTTTTAAGATATGCAAATTGGCCTCTTTTACAAAAAGACTCAGATAGGCATTTCTGACTGTTGCCTCTGTGCTGAGACTGGGGGAATAGCCAGTTAAGAACTATTCCTTTGTTTGCTACAGTCCCGTTGAACCTGTGAATGCAAGACCTGCTGGTCACCAAAGCCAGATGATTGGGGTGTGTCTTCTCTGCAGCATTTGCAAAAGCTGGTGCTCCATACAGGTTCACAAACTCCTTTTAGGGAGATACCAGTGACCTGGTGTGGAGCAGGCAATTGTGGAGATAACTCCAGCATTTTTGCCTGCTCTCTGAGGAAGATCACAGTTGGCCCTTAGTTGTGTGTGAATTAGGAGCCTAAATCTCAAGCTTTCAGTTTTTAAGATATGCTAATTCTCCTGGGAGATGGGCATTTCTGTCTGCTGACTCTGCACTGAGCCCTTTTTCAATTTTTTTTTTTCTTGTCTATCTGATGTACAGGAGTCATTCAGCTAGTTTCTGGATTTCTTTTTTTAAAAAATATTTTATTTAATTAATTAAGTAATTGAAGTATAACTAACCTACAAAACTATGGTAGGTGCACAGCATATTAATTCCATATTTCTATCCATTATAAAATATCACCATCATAGGTTTAGTTACCATCTGTCACCATACAAAGATATTACAATGTTACTGACTGTATTTCCCATGCTGTACATTTCATCTCTGTGACTTATTTAATTTGTAACTGGAAGTTTGTACCTCTTTATCTCCCTCACCTATTTCATTTACCCCTTCCCCACCCTCTCCTCTGGCAACCATGTTTGTTCTCTGTATCTATGAGTCTGTTTCTGTTTTACGTTTTTTCATTTGTTTTGCTTTTTAGATAACACGTGTAAGTGAAATAATATGATATTTGTCTTTCTCTGACTTGTTTCACTTAGCAAAATACCCTATAGGTCCACCCATGTTGTTGCTTTCCTGTGGCTGAATAATATTCCATTAAATATATACCACATCTTCTTGATCGATTCATCTATCAATGGACACTTAGGCTGCTTCTATGTCTTGGCTATTGTAAATAATGCTGCAGTAAACTTTGGGGTACATATATCTTTTTGAATTATTATTTTTTCTTTCTTTAGAAAAATACCCAGAAGTGGAATTGCTGGGTCCAAAAGTAGTTCTATTTTTAAACTTCTTGAGGACCTCCATACTGTTTTCCATAGTGGCTGCACCAATTTATGTTCTCACTGACAAGTGCTGGAGGGTTCCCCTTTCTCTTGTTTTCTTTTTGATAATAGCCATTTTGACATGTGTGAGGTGGTATCTCATTGTAGTTTTGATTTGCATTTCCCTAATGGTTAGTGATTTTGAGCATCTCTTCATGTATCTGCTGGCCATCTGTATATCTTTTTTTTTTTTTTTTTTTG
>NW_006785739.1:0-438 GCF_000442215.2 Lipotes vexillifer
TGTGGGATCTTCCCGGACCGGGGCACGAACCCGTGTTCCCTGCATCGGCAGGCGGACTCCCAATCACTGCGCCACCAGGGAAACCCCCTCATTGTGGTTTTTATTGTATTTCCCTAATGACTAATGATGATGAGCTTCATTTTATGTGCTTGCTGACCATTTGTATATCTTCTTTTCAGAAATGTCTATTCAACTCCTTTGCCCATTTTATTTATTTATTTTTTAAATTTTATTTATTTTTGGCTGCGTCGGATCTTCATTGCTGTGCGTGGGCTTTCTCTAGTCACAGTGAGCGGGGGCTACTCTTCTTTCCAGTGTGCGGGCTTCTCCTTGTGGTGGCTTCTCTTGTTGTGAAGCACAGGCTCTAGGCCTGTGGGCTTCAGTAGTTGTGGCACGCGGGCTCAGTAGTTGTGGTGCACAGGCTTAGTTGCTCCGTGG
>NW_006785740.1:0-520 GCF_000442215.2 Lipotes vexillifer
TCAAGTGCTCATGGAACATTCTCCAGGATAGATCATATCTTGGGTCACAAATCAAGCCTTGCTGAATTTAATAAAATTGAAATTGTATCAGGTACCTTCCAACGACAGTGCTCTGAGACTAGGTATCAATTACAGGGAAAAAAAAAACTGCAAAAAATTCAAACACATGGAGGCTAAACACTACAATACTAAATAACCAAGAGATCACTGAAGAAATCAAAGAGGAAATCAAAATACACCTAGAAACAAATGACAATGAAAACGTGACAACCCAAAACCTATGAGATGCAGCAAAAGCAGTTCTAAGAGGGAAGTTAGTAGCAATAAAACCCTACTCAAGAAAAAAGAAACATCTCAAATAAACAGCCTAACTTTACACCTAAAGCAGTTAGAGAAAGAACAACAACAACCAAAAAAAAAACACCCCAAATTTAGCAGAAGGAAAGAAATCATAAACATCACATCAGAAATAAATGAAAAAGAAATGAAGGAAACGATAGCAAAGATCAATAAAACTAAA
>NW_006785741.1:0-280 GCF_000442215.2 Lipotes vexillifer
TTTTTTTTTTTTTTTTTTTTTTTTTTGTGGTACGCGGGCCTCTAACTGCTGTGGCCTCTCCCGCCACGGAGCACAGGCTCCAGACGTGCAGGCCCAGCGGCCATGGCTCACGGCCCAGCCGCTCCGCAGCACGTGGGATCCTCCTGGACCGGGGCACGAACCTGCATCCCCTGCGTTGTCAGGCAGACTTTCTACCACTGCACCACCAGGGAAGCCCGACCAGATAGATTTAACTGATATTTATAGGACATTCCATCCAAAAACAGCAGATTACACTTTC
>NW_006785742.1:0-211 GCF_000442215.2 Lipotes vexillifer
TTCAGCACCACCAAACCAGCTTTACAACAAGTGCTAAAGGAACTTCTCTAGGCAAGAAACACAGGAGAAGGAAAAGACCTACAGTAACGAACCCAAAACAATTAAGAAAATGGGAATTGAAACATACAGATTGATAATTACCTTAAATGTAAATGGCTTAAATGCCCCCACCGAAAGATACTGATTGGCTGAATGGATACAAAAAGAAGAC
>NW_006785746.1:0-408 GCF_000442215.2 Lipotes vexillifer
AGGACACTACATAATGATCAAGGGATCAATCCAAGAAGAAGATATAATAGTTATAAATATATAGGCACCCAACATAGGAACACCTCAATACATAAGGCAACTGCTAACAACTATAAAAGAGGAAATTGACAGTAACACAAAAATTGTGGGGGACTTTAACACCTCACTTACACCAATGGACAGATCATCCATACAGAAAATGAATAATGAAACACAAGCTTTAAATGACACATTAGACCAGATAGATTTAATTAATATTTTTAGGACATTCCATCCAAAATCTGCAGATTACACTTTCTTCTCAAGTACACATGGAATATTCTCCAGGATAGATCACATATTGGATCACAAATAAAGCCTTGGTAAATTTAAGAAAATTGAAATTGTATCAAGTATCTTTTCCAACCA
>NW_006785748.1:0-876 GCF_000442215.2 Lipotes vexillifer
TGGGAAGATCCCACATGCCACGGAGCAACTAAGCCCGTGCGCCACAACTACTGAGCCCGCGCGTCTGGAGGCTGTGCTCTGCAACGGGAGAGGCCATGACAGTGAGAGGCCCACGCACCGCGATGAAGAGTGGCCCCTGCTCGCCACAACTGGAGAAAGCCCTCACACAGAAACGAAAACCCAACACAGCCAAAAATAAATAAATAAATTTAAAAAAAAACAAAAACAAAGAATCCACCTTGCAATGCAGGGGGCATAGGTTTGATCCCTGGTCAGGGAACTAAGATCCCACATGCCACGGGAAAAGTAAGTCCGCACGCCACAACTACTGAGCTCGCGTGCTGCAAACTACAGAGCCCACGTGCCCTGGAGCCTGTGCACCACAACTAGAGAAGAGAAAACCCGCACGCCACATCTAGAGAGAAGCCCACGCACCACAACAAAGAGCCTGCGTGCCACAACAAAAGATCCCGCTGCAACTAAGACCCAGTGCAGCCAAAAATTAATTAAATAAATAAATAGTAAGTACATCTTTAAAAAAAATTATTTTAGAATCAAGAGGTGCTGGGGTAAAGACTTCCTTCACTGACCACCAATTTTTTAGATCTATCAATAACTAATCACTATTTTATACAGAGAGTAAAATATTGTTTACAAGGCCAAAAGCAAGAAATGAAATTGCTGTTTTATGATGTATCTTGGATCTTAGAGCTCAAACTGGCTTAAGCAAAAAGGTATTTTTTCAAAATATAAAACAGATTTTTAATCTCTGAAAAATATGTAAGAGATATATCCAAAAATCTAAGGGAAACTCAAGTTTCAGGTGCAGCTTGATCCTGAGGTCTCAAGAGAGTACATTAGGACCCGGCCTCTTTC
>NW_006785749.1:0-1072 GCF_000442215.2 Lipotes vexillifer
TTTTAAAAACAAAAGGCTGTCTACTACTACAAATGAATACAAAATGTCACAGACCTTACAAACTAAGAACTGAAGCCTTGCCCAAAGTTTATTTACTCCTGCCCTTGAGCTGCCTCTTCAAGGAAGTATACATTAACCAAATGGCGATTGAGGTGTTTGCTGTAATCTTTTTCCTTTCTAAAAGAACGATCACAGAAGATACAAACAAAATCTCCCTCGGCCACTTTGACTGCCAAGGCTTCCTTTCCATTTTTTCTACTAGTCTCTTGTGGAACTGGCCGAGCCCCATTCAATCCAGAGTCATCGCTATCCTCTGACATGTTGTCACTTAGGTCACTTCCATCATGACTGTGGATGCCTTCGTCTTCCTCCACTTCCTGAGACTCATTTACTGCCACGGTGACAGGAGGTGACGCCACAGTAGCTGTGGACACTGCTTCACATTCTTCTAGCGGTAGAGGAAGAAGTGGTGGTGAAGTTGCTTCTTCAACCGCCGAGTCTCTGCCGGGGGGATTCTCTGTTTTCTTCTCATCAGCGTCCATCTTCATTTCACGAAGCATAGCGTCAGCCTGATGTTTACCATCTGAAGTTTCACCCTCTGGCATATTCAAGTTTTGCTCAGAGGATGAAATACTGGCAGATGCCTTGGTAACAGCGGCAACACCAGCTAGACTCTTGTCTGCCTCTTCTGCTGCCACTTTTTGAAGAGGAGCCTCTTTATGTCCTTCGCCTGCAGGGACTAACTTTTGGTCTTCTGGCTCTTCCTCCTTTAAGTCTTCCTTTGGCAGAGGTGGTGATGGCGGTGAGAGATCCTGTGCACCGCCACTTTCCTTTAGAAGCTGCCTGTCTTTAACAGGCACTAAGCCAACTTCAATAAGGACTTGCTCCTTCTGCGCCATTTCACTCTGCACGTTGGACTTTTCCTTGCCATCATCTTTGTGAGGAGACCTTTTGGGGATCGGCTCCACGGGAGGAGGAGGCTCCGCATGAACGGGCCCCTTCTGAACAACCTCCACCTCAGCATGCCCCCCGGGGGGAAGAGGTGGAGGAGGAGATGGGGGGGGAGGGGGGG
>NW_006785751.1:0-982 GCF_000442215.2 Lipotes vexillifer
TTCCCTGGTGGCGCAGTGGTTGAGAGTCCACCTGCCGATGCAGGGGACATGGGTTCGTACCCCTGTCTGGGAAGATCCCACATGCCGCAGAGCCACTGGGCCCATGAGCCATGGCCACTGAGCCTGCGCATCAGGATCCTGTGCTCCGCAACGGGAGAGGCCACAACAGTGAGAGACCCACATACCACAAATAAATAAATAAATAAATAAATAAATAAATAAATAAAATAAAACATAAATGGATGGGAAAAAAAAATAGACATCATGCTGTCAGTAGGCCTATCAATGCTATATTAATACCAGGCAAAATAGACTTCAGTGTAAAGAGATAAGAGGGATAATTTTGTAATGACTAAAGAGTCAATCCAGCATGAATGTTGACAATCAGATGTATGTAGGCACCTCATAACAGAGCTTCATAATAAATGTAGAAAAAATTTGACAGAATTGAAGCCAAAAACACAATTATAATTGGACAGCTTCACCTCTATCTTTCTCTTCTTTTCTCTAATCTCCATCATTATTTTATAGAAAAATTCGACAAAAAGTGAAGATATAAAGCATCTAGATAACACTATTCACCACATTGACCTAAGTAATATTTATAGATCACTACACTTAAGTTCTTCACAATACATATTCTTTTCAAGAGAACATAGCCCTTTTCCAAGGTAGACCATGTTAGGCCAGAAAAAATAACTCTCAACTCATTTAAAAAAGGTAAAATCATACAAAACACATTCTCTAATCACAACAGAATTAAAATAAAAATCAAGGAAAATATTCAGCAGCATGAGATGTTGTATATTTTGGAGATTAATCCCTTGTTGGTTGCTTCTCTTGCAAATATTTTCTTCCATTGTGAGGGCTGTCTTTTCATTTTGCTTATGGTTTCCTTTGCTGTGCAGGAGCTTTTAACTTTAATTAGGTCCCATTTGTTTATTTTTGTTTTTATTTTCATTACTCTAGGAGGTAGATCAAA
>NW_006785752.1:0-226 GCF_000442215.2 Lipotes vexillifer
ATGTGGCTGTTTCCCACTAGCTATCTATTTTACATTTGGTAGTGTATATATGTCCATGCCACTATCTCATTTCGTCCCATCTTACCATTCCCCCTCCCCATGTCCTCAAGTCCATTCTTTACTTCTGCATCTTTATTCCTGTCCTGCCTTTAGGTTCTTCAGAACCACTTTTTTTTAGATTCCATATATATGTGTTAGCATATGGTATTTGTTTTTCTCTTTCTGA
>NW_006785753.1:0-1357 GCF_000442215.2 Lipotes vexillifer
CCTGCTGATGCAGGGGACACGGGTTCGTGCCCCGGTCCAGGAGGATCCCACATGCCACAGAGCAGCTAGACCCGTGCATGGCTGCTGAGCCTGCGCGTCCGGAGCCTGCCCTCTGCAACGGGAGAGGCCACAATGGTGAGGAAAAAACAAAAAACAAAAAAACTAAATAATTGTTTCTACCTTTATGGATTCATTAGGTATTTCAGGATCTTAAAGTGCTTGAGGATCATGGTTTTGAACAGTGGTTATCGTATACTTATTCTGTAGAGACGTTATAAGGCCAAATGATGTGGACTTCTGATTAGTAAAATAGTTTGTTATTTGAAAACCCCTTTCCTTCCAAAATAAGTGTGGGCACACCAACGTCAATGTACTAGTATGCTTAATTACCATAAAATATCTACTTAGCCTCAGCAAACTAAGCTTAAGATCAAAAGTTCCTTTACGATTGAGACAGGCTACAGCAGACTGTGGACCTTTTGGGTACAGAGAAAAATATTCTACCTTCAGGATGCTTTGGCTGCTCAAATTCAGAAACACTTATGGAAGTAGATATAGTTGAACAGTCCCTAGTTGCTGTGCTTATTAATTCAGCAGGCAGTCAGAATACCAATCAATGTCAGGAACATCGGTGCATCTTATCTCACCTTGGATAATCACTTGATGGAAGTAGAAACATCAAAATGTAACCCTTCCTTTAAAATTCCATTTCCACTCAGGATTTACAGCTTCCAGAAAGTAATGTTGAAATGTCTGGAACAAGTAAGAAATATGGGAATTGCCCCTTCTCTTAAGTCTCTGTGGCAGTTGTCAGCCCTCTGTAGAGTCAGCAGAGGAATCTTGCTCATCTGTAACAGCAGTCTTGAAGGAACTTTATGAACTTTTCGTCATTAGTAGTAAACCAGCTTCAGAAAACACATCTGAAGAAGTTTTCTGTCAATCAAAGACAGTAACTGAGGGCCAAACAGGTATTAAGGACCCTTCTGAAAGATGGACCCAAAATGAGGATCTTACAGCTACCCAGAGTGAACAAGTCTCCTTTCATCAGGCCATATCTGTATCAGTGAAGACGGAAGAATTAACAGACACTTCAGCTGACACTAGAGTAGAAGATGTAGAAAATATTAACTTCAGGGGTCTAGGCGATGGCCTGTTAGTACTGATAAGGAAGGTGTCCCCAAGTCTAAGGAGTCAATAAATGAGAGCAGTTCTGTCACTCTAGCCTCAGCTGAAACTTCTAATCAACTACATTGCACCTTTGGTGTAGAAATTTCACCCAGACTTTTAGCAGGTAAGGAGGATGCACTCAATCAGACTTCTGAGCAAACTGAGTCCTTGTCATCCAGTTTCATATTGG
>NW_006785754.1:0-210 GCF_000442215.2 Lipotes vexillifer
AAATATACTGAAGTTAGGCTGCGAAGAGAACTTGAAAGTGAGGCAGAATTGCAGTAAACCGATATAAGGAGGTGGTTTAGAACTGCATTTAAAGCCTATGAATATAGGCAGAATGTCAACCAGGATGCCTTTGGCCACAAAGGGCGAATACGTTTTTTCCTGAATATATTCAGGAAAAAACGCATACGCACTTTTTGGCCAACCAAGCAA
>NW_006785755.1:0-248 GCF_000442215.2 Lipotes vexillifer
ATGGATTTTTTAAATGTGGTGTATATGTGAAATATTATACAGTCATAAAAAGGAATGAAGTACAGACACATGCTACGACATGGACGAACTTGAAAACATTATGCTAATTGCAAGAAGCCACACACAGTGGTCACTTGTATTATTTCATGAAATGTCCAGAAAAGGCAAAACTATAGTGACACTAGGGAAATTAATGGTTGCAGGGACTGAAGGAGGAGGGGATGAAGAGGGCCTGCTGATGGTTACGG
>NW_006785756.1:0-2254 GCF_000442215.2 Lipotes vexillifer
CATGTTAGAATTCCTCCTTCGTCGATGTCCCTCCCCTTCTGGCCCCTCACTCATGCATACTCCATTTGAGTATCCTTTTAGCCTCTCCCCAGATCTCTGCCAACTTCATCTTTCTCTCCCTTGCTCTGGATCTCTTCTAAACGTCCTTGTGTCCCCCTCTATTCAATTTATTCTGTCTGTTTTCCTCTAAGCTTCAAGATCTCACTCTCCCTCTGTTATTCTTCACCCCCTCCCAGTTGTGTGCATCCCCCTCTTAGGCCATCCCTCCCAATAGGGAGCCTCTCCATTTCTGACCCCTCCCCACCTCCTGCTAAGCAGCCACCTCCCCTTCTCCCTTCCCCCACAGCTCATCTCTAGTTCCTTCTCCTCCCCCCTCCCTAGACCAAACCAGCTAAGTCCTATTCCATTTTTAGATGACTGATTATGATACTAGCTGAACTTTATTCACAGCCTGAATTTACAGCTGTTCCTTCCTTTCATGCCCTAGCCACCAAACACACCCAATCGTTTCAACATGACAAATTCCTTACACACAGCATGTCATGGCCACATAAATTTGTATTTTTCAGGACAAAACAACAGTTATGCTGGCAAAGATGTCAGATTAACAGGGACCCTAAAGCTTTCAATACACTGAAAAGTAACATTATTTTGCATGTCTACAAAGTACACATTTGTTTTCACAAATGCGGCAAAGTTTACCCTAACAGTTAGGACTTTTTCACCAAATCATAGACATAGATATGGAAATCATCATCAAACTTGATGAAATACACAGAGGGTTTGGCTTCCACTTGGTGAATGACCATGCCGATCCGTTTGGAGCCATCTTCTTTGGTATATTCCACATGTTTACCTATCAGGCCATCTACAACTCCTCCTGGCTCCCTCTCTGCTGGAGGAGACTCACTGGACTCTGGCATGATACGGAGGTCTCCTTCTTTATAATCATCTAGAAGCTGGTACATGTACAAGACAGGATCTTTCTCATAGGTAATATAAAACCAGGCTTTCATGATAGGTGCTTGGGCCAAGACCATTCCTCTCCATTCATCCTTAGAACCATGCTCACCCTCAAACATATGTTCCACAGCTTTACCAATTATGGTATTTGCAAGGTTTGCATCACTGACTTGAGATGATGCCACCCTGTCGGAAAGAATTTTAAGAGACAAAACTCTTTCATCTCTGTGAAGTTCCAGTCCATAGACACAGTCAATTCCATCATATTTCACCAGATAAAGAGAAGGATTTATAGGCACCTGATCCAGAATGGTTCCTTTCCACTGGGTGATGGGCTCATCGCCTTCCTTCCATCCGTGTGAAATCCTGCAGCCCACAATGTTCCTGCGGGGCTGGGACGAAGGTCTGCCTCTCTGTTTCTTTTGAGAGGCTTTTCTCTTCGTCATGTTTGCAGACCCAGTGGCCCGTCCTGCAACTGCCCTGGTCTGTTGCCCTTCGGCCTCCTGCGAGTTGGGGGTTTTCATGTCTGCAAGGAGGAGGAGAGAAGAGAAGAGAGGAACATTCAATATGCCATAAGGTGAAGTTCTCCCGACAGCGTCGTCTCCATGTACCCTGCGCCAGCGCCTAAAATTTCCCCATGAGCCTGGCAGCAATGCTGGAAATCCTGGCTGTGTGCCTGAAAGTGCTCTCCCTTCTAGGTTCCTTGAGGTTGCGGGAGAAGGCGGCAGCGGCAGTGGTGCTGCCTGGGGTTAGGAACTCTGCAGGAGGGGCGGGCTACCTCCTTGTTCAGAGACCCCAGCCTCCGTCACCCGCCACTGGTGCCCACTCTCAATCCCTTGCAAAACCCCTATCCCTCCACCGACCTGACCCGCATGCACTGTCCTCCTGCTCTGAGCACCCCAGTCTGCTACCCACACGCCCCCGTCCACCCCCCACTCTCTTTCTTGGCCCCCAGCGCCCTCGCCTCTCCGTGCTCACCTTCCGTGTCTTGCCTGATTCATTACGCTATTCCCCTTTCCTACTGCCCATTGCACTCCCCCTTCCCACCCCGGCGCCCGCCTCCACCCCTTATCTCCTGCAGGAGTCCATCCCATCCCCCTTCTCCATCCCAGCACCCACCAATGGCCTTGTCTTGCCTGGCGTCCACCGCCCCGGGTCTCGGGCTTCACGTGTGCAAATCGGACACCTCGCAGCTTCCTTTGCGGTGAGCCTGTGTCCAAGAAATATCCGCAGGCTCCCGAGGAGCCGGGTGTTTGCAAGAGCTGGAAGGGGAGGATCCTTAGGCGGCGAG
>NW_006785757.1:0-2726 GCF_000442215.2 Lipotes vexillifer
GAAGCCTTACCCTAACACTTGCCCTAATGGTAACCCGTACGCAAACACTAACCCGTGTCCTAAAACGTATGCTAACCCTCAAACGTTGTCGTACACTAAATTTTATCCTAAACCCTCCCCGTTCCCTAACCATAACCCTAACCCTAACCCTTACCCGAAGCCTTACTTTAACCCGTGTCCTAACTCTAACCCGTACGCTAACACTGACTCATGCCCTAAAACGTACGCTAAGCCTCAACCGTTGTCGTACCCTAACCTGTACCCTAAACCGTCCATGTTCCCTAATGCTACCCCTACCCCTGACACTAACTCTTCTCTGAAGCCTTACCCTAACCCATGCCCTAATACTAACCCATTCGCTAACACTAACCCGTGCCCAAACACTTACGCTAACACTCAACCGTTGTCGTACCATAACCTGTACCCTAAACCGACCCCGATCCCTAAACCTAACCCTAATCCTGTCCCTAACACTAACCAGAAGCCTTACCCTATCCCGTGCCCTAATCCTAACGCGTATGCCAACACTAACCAGTGCCCTAACATGTACGCTAACTCTCAACCGTTGTCGTACCCTTACCTGTACCCTAAACCGTCCCTGTTCCCTAGCCCTAACACTAACACTAACCCTAAACCTAACCCTTACGCAAAGCCATACTCTAACCCGTGCCCTAATCCTAACCCGTACTCTAACACTGAAACATGCTCTAACATGTACACTAACTCTCAACTGTTGTCGTCCCCTAACCTGTACCCTAAACCGTCCCTGTTCCCTAGCCCTAACACTAACACTAACCCTAAACCTAACCCTTACGCAAAGCCATACTCTAACCCGTGCCCTAATCCTAACCCGTACTCTAACACTGAAACATGCTCTAACATGTACACTAACTCTCAACTGTTGTCGTCCCCTAACCTGTACCCTAAACCGTCCCTGTTCCCTAGCCCTAACACTAACACTAACCCTAAACCTAACCCTTACGCAAAGCCATACTCTAACCCGTGCCCTAATCCTAACCCGTACTCTAACACTGAAACATGCTCTAACATGTACACTAACTCTCAACTGTTGTCGTCCCCTAACCTGTACCCTAAACCGTCCCTGTTCCCTAGCCCTAACACTAACACTAACCCTAAACCTAACCCTTACGCAAAGCCATACTCTAACCCGTGCCCTAATCCTAACCCGTACTCTAACACTGAAACATGCTCTAACATGTACACTAACTCTCAACTGTTGTCGTCCCCTAACCTGTACCCTAAACCGTCCCTGTTCCCTAGCCCTAACACTAACACTAACCCTAAACCTAACCCTTACGCAAAGCCATACTCTAACCCGTGCCCTAATCCTAACCCGTACTCTAACACTGAAACATGCTCTAACATGTACACTAACTCTCAACTGTTGTCGTCCCCTAACCTGTACCCTAAACCGTCCCTGTTCCCTAGCCCTAACACTAACACTAACCCTAAACCTAACCCTTACGCAAAGCCATACTCTAACCCGTGCCCTAATCCTAACCCGTACTCTAACACTGAAACATGCTCTAACATGTACACTAACTCTCAACTGTTGTCGTCCCCTAACCTGTACCCTAAACCGTCCCTGTTCCCTAGCCCTAACACTAACACTAACCCTAAACCTAACCCTTACGCAAAGCCATACTCTAACCCGTGCCCTAATCCTAACCCGTACTCTAACACTGAAACATGCTCTAACATGTACACTAACTCTCAACTGTTGTCGTCCCCTAACCTGTACCCTAAACCGTCCCTGTTCCCTAGCCCTAACACTAACACTAACCCTAAACCTAACCCTTACGCAAAGCCATACTCTAACCCGTGCCCTAATCCTAACCCGTACTCTAACACTGAAACATGCTCTAACATGTACACTAACTCTCAACTGTTGTCGTCCCCTAACCTGTACCCTAAACCGTCCCTGTTCCCTAGCCCTAACACTAACACTAACCCTAAACCTAACCCTTACGCAAAGCCATACTCTAACCCGTGCCCTAATCCTAACCCGTACTCTAACACTGAAACATGCTCTAACATGTACACTAACTCTCAACTGTTGTCGTCCCCTAACCTGTACCCTAAACCGTCCCCGTTTCCTAACCCTAACCCTAACCCTAACCCTGACCATAACCCTTACCCGAAGCCTTTTCGTAACCCATGCCCTGATCCTAACCCAAAAGCTAAGAATAGCCCTTGCCCTAAAAGGTTCTCTAACCCTCAACCATTGTCGAACACTATCCTGTACCCTAAACCATCCCTGTTCCCTAACCCTAACCCTAACCCTAACCCGTGCCCCAATCCTAACCCGTACGCTAAAAGTAACCCGTGCGCTAAAACGTACGTTAAGCCTCAACCGTTGTTGTACCCTATCCTTTACCCTAAACAATCCCCGTTCCCTAACCCTACCCATAACCCTAACCCTAACACTTACCCAAAGACTTACCCTAACCCGTGCCGTAATCCTGACCCATACGCTAACACTAAATCGTGCCCAAACACGTACGCTAACACTCAACCGTTGTCGTACATTAACCTGTACACTAAACCGTCCCCGTTCCCTAACCCTAACACTAACCCTGACCCTAACACTAAAGCGAAGCCTTACCTTAACCCGTGACCTAATCCTAACCCGCACGCTAACGCTAACCCGTGCCCTAACACGTAATCTAACCCTCAACCGTAGTCGTACACTAACCTGTAAACTA
>NW_006785758.1:0-24913 GCF_000442215.2 Lipotes vexillifer
TATGCTAAAACTAACCCGTGCCCTAACACTTATGCTAACCCGAAACCTATGTCGTACCGTAAATTTTACCCTAAACCTTCCCCGTTCCCTAACCATAACCCTAACCGTAACCCTTATCCGAAGCCTCATACTAAACCGTGTTCTAATCCTAACCCGTACGATAACACTAACCCATGCCCTAACACGTACAGTAACCCTAAACCGTTGTCGTACCATAAGCTGTTCACTACACCATCCCCATTTCCTAATGCTAATCCTAACCGTAACCCTAACCCTAACCCTTAACCGAAGCCTTACGCTAACCAGTGCCCTAAACCTAAACCATACGATAACACTAACACATGCCCTAACACGTACGCTAACCCTGAACTGTTGTCTTAACCTAACCTGTACCCAAAATCGTCCCCATTCCCTAACACTAACCCTAACACTTACCCTAACCCTTAACCGAAGCGTTACCCTTACCCTTACCCGAAGCCTTACCCTACTCCGTGCCCTAAACCTAACCCATACGCTAACACTAATCCGTGCCCTAACACATAAGCTAACCCTAAACCGTTGTTGTACCCTGACCTGTAGCCTAAACCGTCTCCGTTCCCTAACCCTAACACTAAACCTAACACTAACGCTTACCCGAAGCCTTACCATAACCCATGCCGTAATCCTAAACCGGACGCTAACAGTAACCTGTGCCCTAACACGTATGCTAAAACTAAACCGCTGTCGTACCCTAACCTGTATCCAAAACCGTCCCCGTTCCCTAACCCTAACCCTCACCCTAACACTTACCCGAAGCCTTACCCTTACCTGAGCCCTAATCCTAATGCGTACGCTAACACTAACCCATGCCCTAATATGTATGCTAAACCTAAATCGTTGTCATAACCTAATCTGTATCCTGAAACATCTCCGTTCCCTAACCCTAAACCTTACCCAAAACCTTACACTAAACTGTGCCCTAATCCTAAACCGTACACTAACACTAACACATGCCCTAACATGTACGTTAACTCTAAACCATTCTCCTACCCTAAAGTGTACCATAAAGCATCCCCGCTCCCTAAACCTAACCCTAACACTAACGCTAACACTAACCCTTACTCTAACATGTGCCCTAACCCTATCTCTTACGCTAACAGTAACCCTTGCCATAACACGTATGCTAACCCTAAACCGTTGTCATACCCTAACCTGTACCTTAAACCATCCCTGTTCCCTAATCCGAACCCTAACCCGAAGCCTTACCCTACCCCGTGCCCTAATCCTAACGCGTATGCTAACACTAACACATGCCCTAACATGTATGCTAACCCTAACAATTGTCGTTCCCTAAACTGTACCCTAAACCGTTCCCTAAACTGTACCCTAAACAGTTCCTGTTACCTAACCTCAACCCTAACCCTAACCCTAACACTAACCCTTACCCGAAGCCTTATCCTAACCCGTGCCTTAATCCAAACCCGTAAGCTAACACCAACCCATGCCCTAACACGTACGCTAGCCCTAAACCTTTGTTGTACCCTAATCTGTACCCTAAACCCTCCCTTTTCCCTAACCCTAACCCTAACCCGAAGCCTTACCCTACCCCGTGCCCTAATCCTAACCCATACGCTAACACTAACATGTGTCTTAACACGTAAGCTAACCCTGTGCCACTGTCGTACACAAACTTGTACCTTAAACTGTCCCCATTCCCTAACCCTAACCCTAACCCTTACACGAAGCCTTACCCCAACCCGTGCGCTAATCCTCACCCATACACTAACACTAACCCGTGTCCTAACACGAATGCTAACTCTAAACCGTTGTCATACCCTAACCTGTACCTTAAACCATCCCCGTTCCCTAACCCTAAACCTAAACTGAAGCCTTAACCTACCACGTGCCCTAAACCTAAACCATACGCTAACACTAAAACGTGCCCTAACATGTACGCTAACCCTGTACCGTTGTCGTACACAAACTTGTACCTTAAAACGTCCACATTCCCTAACCCTAACCCTTACCCGAGGCCTTACCATAACCGGTGCCCTAATCCTCACCCATACACTAACACTAACCCGTGCCCTAACATGTACAGTAACCCTGAACCGTTGTCGTACCCTAACCTTTACCCTAAACCGTCCGTGTTCCCTAACCCTAACCCTAATCTTAACCTTAACCCAACCCTTACCCGCAGCCTTACCCGAACCTGAGACCTAATCGTAACCCATACACTAACACTAACCCATGCCCTAACACGTACGCTAATCCGAAACGGATGTCATACCTTAACCTGTACCGTAAACTGTCCCCGTTACATAACCCTAACCATAACCCTAACCCTAACCTTTACTCGAAGCCTTACCCTGACCCGTGCCCTAATCCTAACCCGTACGCTAACACTAACCCATGCCCTAACACGTATGCTAACCCTAAACCGCCTTTGTAAGCTAACCTGTACCCTAAACCGTCCACGTTCCCTAACACTAACCCTAACCCCAACCCTAAACCTAATCCTTATCCGAAGCGTTAACCCAAACCGAGCCCTAATCCTAACCTGTACGCTAACACTAAACCATTCCATAACATGTACGCTAACCCTAAATTGTTGTCGTACCCTAACCTGTAACCTAAATCATCCCCGTTCCCTAACCCTAACCCTAACCCTAACATTTACCCGAAGCCTTATCCTAACCCGTGCACTAATCCTAAACCATATGCTAACACTAACCCGGGCCCTAACATGTATGCTAACCCTAAACCATTGTCGTACCCTAATCTGTACCCAAAACCATACCCATTCCCTAACCCTACTCCTAACACTTACCCAAAGCCTTAACCTAACCCGTTCCCTAATCCTAACGCCTACGCTAACACTAACCCATGTCCTAACACGTACGTTAACTCTAAAGCGTTGTCGAAACATAACCAGTAGCCTAAACCGAACCCACTCCCTAACCCTAACCCTAACCCGAATGCTAACACTAACACCCGGAAGCTAACCCAAAACCGCGTCCTAATCCTAACCCGTACGCTAACAGTAACCTGTGCCCTAACACGTATGCTAACCCTAAACCGTTGATGTACCGTAACCTGTACCCTAAAACATACCCGTTCCTGAACGCTAACCCGAAACCTTACCTAACCCGTTCCCTAATCCTAACCCATACGATAACACTAATACGTGCCCTAACACGTATGCTAACCCTAAACCGTTGTCGTAACCTGAACTGTACCCTAAACCATGCCCATTACCTAACCCTAACCCTAACCCTAACCCTTACCGAAAGCCTTACCCTAAACGGTGCCTTAATAATAACCCGTACGCAAACACTAACCTGTGCCCTAACATGAACGCTAACCCTAAACAGTGGTCGTACCCCAATCTGTGCCCTACACCGTCTGTGTTCCTTAACCCTAACCTTAACCCAAACCTTAGCCGAAGCCTTACCCTAAACCGAGGCCTAATCCTAACCCGTATGATATAACTGACTCGTGCCCTAACACTTATGCTAACCCAAAACCTATGTCGTACTGTAAACTTTATCCTAAACCATCCCCGTTCCCTAACAATAACCCTATCCCTAAACCTTATCCGAAGCCTTACCCTAAACCGAGGCCTAATCCTACCCCGTATGATATAACTGACTCGTGCCCTAACACTTATGCTAACCCAAAACCTATGTCGTACTGTAAACTTTAACCTAAACCATCCCCGTTCCCTAACAATACCCCTATCCCTAAACCTTATCCGAAGCCTTACCCTAAACCGAGGCCTAATCCTACCCCGTATGATATAACTGACTCGTGCCCTAACACTTATGCTAACCCAAAACCTATGTCGTACTGTAAACTTTAACCTAAACCATCCCCGTTCCCTAACAATACCCCTATCCCTAAACCTTATCCGAAGCCTTACCCTAAACCGAGGCCTAATCCTACCCCGTATGATATAACTGACTCGTGCCCTAACACTTATGCTAACCCAAAACCTATGTCGTACTGTAAACTTTAACCTAAACCATCCCCGTTCCCTAACAATACCCCTATCCCTAAACCTTATCCGAAGCCTTACCCTAAACCGTGTCCTAATCCTAACCCGTACGCTAACACTAATCCGTGCCCTAACACAGAAGCTAACCCTAAACCGTTGTTGTACCCTAACCTGTAGCCTAAACCGTCTCCGTTCCCTAACCCTAACCCTAACACTTACCCTAACCCTTACCCGAAGCGTTACCCTTACCCTTACCCGAAGTCTTACCCTACTCCATGTCCTAAACCTAACCCGTACGCTAACACTAATCCGTGCCCTAACACAGAAGCTAACCCTAAACCGTTGTCATACCCTAACCTGTACCTTAAACCATCCCTGGTCCCTAATCCGAACCCTAACCCGAAGCCTTACCCGACCCCGTGCCCTAATCCTAACCCGTACGCTCACACTTAAACGTGCCCTAACACGTATGCTAACCCTAAACCGTTGTCATACCCTAACCTGTACCTTAAACCATCCCTGGTCCCTAATCCGAACCCTAACCCGAAGCCTTACCCGACCCCGTGCCCTAATCCTAACCCGTACGCTCACACTTAAACGTGCCCTAACACGTATGCTAACCCTAAACCGTTGTCATACCCTAACCTGTACCTTAAACCATCCCTGGTCCCTAATCCGAACCCTAACCCGAAGCCTTACCCGACCCCGTGCCCTAATCCTAACCCGTACGCTCACACTTAAACGTGCCCTAACACGTATGCTAACCCTAAACCGTTGTCATACCCTAACCTGTACCTTAAACCATCCCTGGTCCCTAATCCGAACCCTAACCCGAAGCCTTACCCGACCCCGTGCCCTAATCCTAACCCGTACGCTCACACTTAAACGTGCCCTAACACGTATGCTAACCCTAAACCGTTGTCATACCCTAACCTGTACCTTAAACCATCCCTGGTCCCTAATCCGAACCCTAACCCGAAGCCTTACCCGACCCCGTGCCCTAATCCTAACCCGTACGCTCACACTTAAACGTGCCCTAACACGTATGCTAACCCTAAACCGTTGTCATACCCTAACCTGTACCTTAAACCATCCCTGGTCCCTAATCCGAACCCTAACCCGAAGCCTTACCCGACCCCGTGCCCTAATCCTAACCCGTACGCTCACACTTAAACGTGCCCTAACACGTATGCTAACCCTAAACCGTTGTCATACCCTAACCTGTACCTTAAACCATCCCTGGTCCCTAATCCGAACCCTAACCCGAAGCCTTACCCGACCCCGTGCCCTAATCCTAACCCGTACGCTCACACTTAAACGTGCCCTAACACGTATGCTAACCCTAAACCGTTGTCATACCCTAACCTGTACCTTAAACCATCCCTGGTCCCTAATCCGAACCCTAACCCGAAGCCTTACCCGACCCCGTGCCCTAATCCTAACCCGTACGCTCACACTTAAACGTGCCCTAACACGTATGCTAACCCTAAACCGTTGTCATACCCTAACCTGTACCTTAAACCATCCCTGGTCCCTAATCCGAACCCTAACCCGAAGCCTTACCCGACCCCGTGCCCTAATCCTAACCCGTACGCTCACACTTAAACGTGCCCTAACACGTATGCTAACCCTAAACCGTTGTCATACCCTAACCTGTACCTTAAACCATCCCTGGTCCCTAATCCGAACCCTAACCCGAAGCCTTACCCGACCCCGTGCCCTAATCCTAACCCGTACGCTCACACTTAAACGTGCCCTAACACGTATGCTAACCCTAAACCGTTGTCATACCCTAACCTGTACCTTAAACCATCCCTGGTCCCTAATCCGAACCCTAACCCGAAGCCTTACCCGACCCCGTGCCCTAATCCTAACCCATACGCTAACACTAACACATGCCCTAACACGTACGTTAACTCTAAACCATTGTCCTACCCTAAACTGTACCATAAAGCATCCCCACTCCCTAAACCTAACCCTAACACTAACGTTAACACTAAACCTTACTCTAACACGTGCCCTAACCCTATCTCTTACATTAACAGTAACCCTTGCTCTAACACGTATGCTAACCCTAAACCGTTGTCATACCCTAACCTGTACCTTAAACCATCCCTGGTCCCTAATCCGAACCCTAACCCGAAGCCTTACCCGACCCCGTGCCCTAATCCTAAACCGAATGGTAACACTAACACGTGCCCTAACATGTATGCTAACCCTAACCGTTGTCGTTCCCTAAACTGTACCCTAAACCGTTCCCTAAACTGTACCCTAAACCATTCCCGTTACCTAACCTCAATCCTAATACTAACCCTAACACTAACCCTTACCCGAAGCCTTATCCTAACCCGTGCCCTAATCCAAATCCGTAAGCTAACACCAACCCATGCCCTAACACGTACGCTAGCCCTAAACCTTTGTCGTACCCTAATCTGTACCCTAAACCCTCCCTTTTCCCTAACCCTAACCCTAACCCGAAGACTTACCCTTCCCCGTGCCCTAATCCTAACCAGTACGCTAACACTAACACATGTCCTAACACATATGCTAACCCTGTACCGTTGTCGTACACAAACATGTACCTTAAACTGTCCCCATTCCCTAACCCTAATGCTAACCCTAACCCTTACCCGAAGCCTTACCCAAACCCGTGCCCTAATCCTCACCCATACACTAACACTAAGCCGTGCCCTAACACGTACACTAACCCTGAACCGTTGTCGTACCCTAACCTGTACCGTAAACCGTCTGTGCTCCCTAACCCTAACCCTAATCTTAATCTTAACCCAACCCTTACCGAAGCCTTACCCTAACCCGTGCCCTAATCCTAAACCATACGCTAACACTAACCCGTGCCCTGACACGTATGCTAACCGTAAACCGTTGTCATACCCTAACCCTTACCCAAAACCGTCCCCATTCCCTAACCTTAACCCTAACACTAACACTTACCCGAAGCCTTATCCTTCCCTTTACCCGAAGCCTTACCCTACCCCGTGCCCTAACCCTGACCCGTACACTAACACTAACCCGTGCCGCCTTAACCTACCACGTGCCCTAAACCTAACCCGTACACTAACACTAACCCGTGCCGCCTTAACCTACCACGTGCCCTAAACCTAACCCTAACCTTAACCCTAACACTAACCCTTGCCCGAAGCATTACCCTAACCCGTGCCCTTATCCTAATGCGTACGCTAACACTTACCCCTGCCCTAACAGGTATGCTAAAGCTAAACCGCTGTCATAAACTAACCTGTATCCTAAATCATCTTCATTCCCTAACTCGACCACTAATCCTTACCCAAAACCTTACCCTACCCCGTGCCCTAACCCTGACCCGTACACTAACACTAACACATGCCCTATTACGTATGCTAACCCTAACCGTTGGCGTTCCCCAAACTGTACCCTAAATCATCCCCGTTAGGTAACATTAACCCTTACCCAAAGACTTACCCTAACCCGTGCCCTAATCCTAACCCGTACGCTAACACTAACCCGTGCCCTAACACATACGCTAAACCTGAACCGTTGTCATACGCAAACCTGTACCCTAAACCGTTCCCGTTCCCTAACCCTAACCCTAACCCTAACTGTAACTCTTACCTGAAACCTTACCCAAACCCGCGTCCTAATCCTAACCCGTACGCTAACAGTAACCTGTGCCCTAACACGTATGCTAACCCTAAACCGTTGACGTACACTAACCTGTACCCTAAAACATACCCATTCCCTAACCCTAACCCAAAGCCTTACCTAACCCGTTCCCTAATCCTACCCCGTACGCTAACACTAACCCGGGCCCTAACACGTATGCTAACCCTAAACCATTATCGTACCCTAACCTATACTCAAAACCATCCCCGTCCCCTAACCCTAACCCTACTCCTAACACTTACCCAAAACCTTAACCTAACCCGTTCCCTAATCCTAATGCCTACGCTAACACTAACCCATGTCCTAACACGTACGCTAATTCTAAAGCATTGTCAAAACATAACCAGTAACCTAAACTGAACCCGTTCCCTAACCCTAACACTAACCCTAATGCTAACACTAACACTTACCCGAAAGCTTACCCAAACCGGCGTCCTAATCCTAACCCGTACGCTAACAGTAATCTGTGCCCTAACACGTATGCTAACCCTAAACCGTTGACATACCGTAACCTGTACCCTAAAACATTCCCGTTCCCTAACGCTAACCCGAAGCCTTACCTAACCCGTTCCCTAATCCTAACCCGTACGATAACACTATTACGTGCCCTAACATGTATGCTAACACTAAACCATTTTTGTACCCTGAACTGTACCCTAAACCGTGCCTGTTACCTAAGCCTAACCCTAACCCTAACCCTTAACCAAAGCCTTACCCTAAACTGTGCCCTAATCATAACCCGTACGCTAACATTAATCTGTACCCTAGGCTAGCCCTGTACCATTGGTAGGCTAGCCCTGTACCATTGTCGTATACAAACCTCTACCCTAAACCTTCCCCGTTCCCTAAACCTAACCCTAACACTGATGCTAACAGTAAACCTTACCCTAACACGTGCATTAACCCTATCTCTCACGCTAACCCTTGCCCTAAAACGAATGCTAACCCTAAACCGTTATCATACCCTAACCTTTACCTTAAACCATCCCCATTCCCTATCCCTAACCCTAACCCAAAGCTGTATCCTACCCCGTGCCCTAATCCTAACCCGTACGCTAACACTAACACGTGTCCTAACACATATGCTAACCCTAAGCATTGTCGTTTCCTAAACTGTACCCTAAACCGTTCCCGTTACCTAACCCTAACCCTAACCCTAACCCTAACACTAACCCTTACCCGAAGCCTTATCCTAACCCATGCCCTAATCCTAACCCGTAAGCTAAAACTTACCCATTCCCTAACATGTAAGCTAACCCTAAACCTTTGTTGTACCCTAATCCGTACCCTAAACCCTCCCTGTTCTCTAACCCTAACCCTAAACCTAACCTTAACCCTAACCCTTACCCGAACCCTTACCCTAAACTGTGCCTTAATCCTAACCCATATGCTAACACTAACATGTGCCCTAACACGTACGCTGACCCTAAACCATTGTCATACACTAAACTGTAGCCTAAACTGCCCCTGTTGCCTAACCCTAATCATAAACTTATCCATAACCCTAAACCTAACACTTAGCCGAATCCTTACCCTAACCCGTCCCCTAAACCTAACCCGTACGCTAACACTAAACCGTGCCCTAACACATACGCTAATCCTAAACTGTTGTCGTACCCTAACCTGCACCTTACACCATCCCCGTTCCATAACCCTAAACCTACCCTAACCCTCTTACCCGAAGCCTTACCCTAACCCGTGACCTAATCCTAACCCGTACGCTAACAGTAACTCGTGCCCTAACGCATACGCTAACCCTGTACCATTGTCGTTCACAAACCTGTATCCTAAATCTTCCACATTGCCTAACCCTAACCCGAACCCGAACCCTTACCCGAAGTTTTAGTCTAACCTATGCCCTAACCCTAACCAGTATGCTAACGCTAACCCATGCCCTAACACGTACGCTAACCCTAAACCGTTGTTGTACCCTAACCTGTACCCTAAACCGTCCCCTTTCCCTAAACCTAACCCTAACTCTAACCCTAAACGTAACCCTTACCCGAAGCCTTACGCAAACCCGCGTCCTAATCCTAACCCGTACGCTAACAGTAACCTGTGCCCTAACACGTTCGCTAACCCTAACCCATTGTCGTGCCCTAACCTGTACCCTAAACCATCCCCATACCCTAACCCTAACACTTATCCGCAGCCTTACCCTTACCCGTGCCCTAATCGTAACCCGTACGCTAACACTAACCCATGCCCTAACATGCACGCTAACTCTAAACCGTTGTCGTACCATAACCTGTAGCCTAAACCGTACCCGTTCTCTAACACTAACCCTAACCCTAACGCTAACACTAACCCTTACCTAAAGTCTTACCCTAACCCGTGTCCTAATCCTAACTGGTACGCTAACACTAACCCGTGCCCTCACACGTATGCTAAACCTAAACTATTGTCCTACCTTAACCTGTTCCCTAAACCAACCCCGTTCCCGTTACCTAACCCTTACCCTTACCCTAAAACTAAACCTTACCCAAAGCCTTACCCTAACCCGTGCCCTGATCCTAACAAGTACAGTAACGTTAACCAGTGACATAACACTTACGCTAACCCTAAACCGTTGTCATACTCTAACATGTACGCTAAACCGTGCCATATTCCTAACACTAACCGTAACTCTAACCTTAAATCTAACCCTTACCCGAAGCCTTATCTTAACCTGTGCCCTAATCCTAAACCGTACAGTAACACTAACCCGTGCCGTAAAACGTACGCTAACCATAAACAGTTGTTTTAACCTAACCTGTATCGTAAACCATCCCCGTTCTCTATCCTTAACCCTAACCCTAAACCTAACCCTTACCCGAAGCCTTACCCTAACCCATGCCCTAATCCTAAGCCATACACTAACACTAAGCCGTGCCCTAAAATCTATGCTAATCCTAAACCGTTGTGGTACCCTAACCTGTATCCTAAGCCGTCCCTGTTCCCTCACGCTAACCCTAACTCTAACCCTTATCTTAAACCTAAACCTTACCCGAATCTTTGCCCTAACCCGAGTCCTACTCCTAAACCATACACTAACACTATCTAGTGCCCTAACATGTACACTATCCCTAAACCGTTGTGGTACCCTACCTGTACCCTAAACAGTCCGAGGTCCCTAAACCTAACCCTAACTGTAACCCTTACCCGAAGCCTTACACTAACCTGTGCCCTAATCCTAACCCGTATACTAACACCAAACCGTGCTCTAACACGTGCGCTAACACTAAACCATTGTCGTACCCTAACCTTTACCCTAAACCTTCCCCATTACCTAACCTTAACCCTAACTGTAACTCTTATCCAAAGCCTTACACTGACCCGTGCCCTAATGCTAACCGTACACTAACACGAAACTGTGCCCTAATACGTACGCTAACACTAAACTGTTGTCATACCCTAACCTGTACCTGAAACCGTCCCCGTTCCCTAAAACTAACCATAATCCTAAACCTTACCCGAAGCCTTACCCTAACCCGTGGCCTAAACCTAACCCGTACACTAACACTAAGCCATGCCCTAACACGTACGCTAACCCTAGAATGCTGTCGTACCTTAAACCGTCCCCATTCCCTAACCCTAACCCTAGAGCTTGCATGAAGCCTTACCCTAAACCGTGTCCTAATCCTAACCCGTACACTAACACTAACCCGGGCCCTAACACGTACGCTAACTCTAAACCGTTGTCGTACGCTAACCTGTACCCTAAAACGTCCCCGTTCCCTAACCCTAACCCTCACCCTAAACCTTACCCGAAGTCTTACCCTAACCCGTGTCCTAATCCTAACCCATACACTAACACTAACCAGTGCCTGAACAGTTACGCTAACACTAAACCATTGTCGTACCCTTACCTGTACCCTAAACCGTCCCTGTTCCCTAACCTTAACCCTAACCCTGAATCTTACCCGAAGCCTTACACTAACCCGTGTCATAATTCTAACCCATACACTAACACTAACCCGTGCCCTAACACGTACACTAACACTAAATCATTGTCATACACTCACATGTACGCTAAACCGTCACCGTGCCCTAACCCTAAACCTAAACCTAACCCTAACCCTAAGCCTTACCTGAAGCCTTACTCTAATCCCTGCCCTAATCCTAACCCGTACACTAACAATAACTCATGCCGTAACATATAAGCTAACCCTAAACCATTGTACCCTAACCTGTACCCTAATTCGTCCCCTTTCCCTGACCCTAACCGTAACCTTAACCCTCACCCTAACCCTTACCTGAAGCCTTATCCTTACTCGTGCCCTAATCCTAAACCGTACACTAACAGTAAGCCGTGCGCTAACATGTACACTAACACTAAGCCTTTGTCATGCCCTATCCTGTAACCCACACCACCCCTGTTCCATAAACCTAACCCTAAACCTAGCCCTAACCCTAAACCTTACCTGAAACCTTACCCTACCGTGCCCTAATCCTAAACCGTACAGTAACATTAACCTGTGCCCTAACACATATGCTAAACCTAAACCGTTGTTGTACCCTAACCTGTAAACTAAACCGTCCCTTTCCCTAACCCTAAATCTATCCCTAACCTTAAACCTAACCATAACACTTACCCGAAGCCTTACCCAAACCCGTGCCCTAATTCTACCCCATACACTAATACTAACCCATCCCTAACACATACGCTAATGCTAAACAGTTGTCATACCCTAACCTGTACTCTACTAACACTAAACCATTGTCGTACACTAACCTGTACCCTAAGCCATCCCCGTTCCCTAACCCTAACCCTAAGCCTAACCCTTTCCCGAAGCCTTACCCTAACCGTTGCCCTAATCCTAACCCGTATGCTAACACCCCATTCCCTAACCCTAACCCTAAGCCTAACCCTTTCCCGAAGCCTTACCCTAACCGTTGCCCTAATCCTAACCCGTATGCTAACACCCCATTCCCTAACCCTAACCCTAAGCCTAACCCTTTCCCGAAGCCTTACCCTAACCGTTGCCCTAATCCTAACCCGTATGCTAACACCCCATTCCCTAACCCTAACCCTAAGCCTAACCCTTTCCCGAAGCCTTACCCTAACCGTTGCCCTAATCCTAACCCGTATGCTAACACCCCATTCCCTAACCCTAACCCTAAGCCTAACCCTTTCCCGAAGCCTTACCCTAACCGTTGCCCTAATCCTAACCCGTATGCTAACACCCCATTCCCTAACCCTAACCCTAAGCCTAACCCTTTCCCGAAGCCTTACCCTAACCGTTGCCCTAATCCTAACCCGTATGCTAACACCCCATTCCCTAACCCTAACCCTAAGCCTAACCCTTTCCCGAAGCCTTACCCTAACCGTTGCCCTAATCCTAACCCGTATGCTAACACCCCATTCCCTAACCCTAACCCTAAGCCTAACCCTTTCCCGAAGCCTTACCCTAACCGTTGCCCTAATCCTAACCCGTATGCTAACACCCCATTCCCTAACCCTAACCCTAAGCCTAACCCTTTCCCGAAGCCTTACCCTAACCGTTGCCCTAATCCTAACCCGTATGCTAACACCCCATTCCCTAACCCTAACCCTAAGCCTAACCCTTTCCCGAAGCCTTACCCTAACCGTTGCCCTAATCCTAACCCGTATGCTAACACCCCATTCCCTAACCCTAACCCTAAGCCTAACCCTTTCCCGAAGCCTTACCCTAACCGTTGCCCTAATCCTAACCCGTATGCTAACACCCCATTCCCTAACCCTAACCCTAAGCCTAACCCTTTCCCGAAGCCTTACCCTAACCGTTGCCCTAATCCTAACCCGTATGCTAACACCCCATTCCCTAACCCTAACCCTAAGCCTAACCCTTTCCCGAAGCCTTACCCTAACCGTTGCCCTAATCCTAACCCTAACACTAACCCTTGCTCTAACACATACGCTAACCCAAAAACGTAGTCGTAAACTAACCTGTACGGTAAACCGTCCTTGTTCCCGAACCCTAAACCTAAACCTAAACCTTACCCTGACACTTACCTGAAGCCTTACCCTAACCCGTGTCTTAATCCTAAACCATTTACTAACACTAATCCTTGCCCTAACATGTACACTAATGCTAAACTGTTGACGTTCTTAACCTGTACCGTAAACCACCCCCGTTCCTTTACCCTAACCCTAAACCTAACCCTAACACTTACCTGAAGCCTTACCCTACCCCGTTCCGTAACCCATACCCGAACACTAACACTAAACTGTGCCCTAACACGTACGCTAACCCTGAAACATTGTTGTACACAAATCTGTACCCTAAACCATCCCCATTCCCTAACCCTAACCCTAAACCTAACCCTTACCCGAAGTCTTACCCTAACCCATGGCGTAACCCTAACACGTACGCTAACACTAACCCATGCCCTAACATGTACGCTAACCCTAAACCATTGTTGTACACTAACCTGTACCCTAAACCATCCCCTTTCCCTAACCCTAACCCTAACCCTAACTCTAACCGTAACCCTTAACCGTAGCCTTACTGAAACCCGCGACCTAATCCTAACCCATATGTTAACAGTAATCCATGCCCTAACACGTACGCTAACCCTGAAGCATTGTTGTACACAAATCTGTACCCTAAACCATCCCCATTCCCTAATCCTAACCATAACCATTACCCAAAGCCTTACCCTAACCCGTGCCCTAATCCTAACGTGTACGCTAACACTAACCCATGCCCTAACACGTTCACTAACTCTAAACCATTGTCGTACCATAAGCTGTAACCTAAACCATACCCGTTCCCTAACCCTAATCCTAACCCTAACACTAACAGTAACCCTTACCCAAAGCCTTACACTAACCCGTGCCCTAACACGTAGGCTAGCCCTGTACCATTGTCGTATACAAACCTCTACCCTAAACCTTCCCCGTTCCCTAAACCTAACCCTAACACTGATGCTAACAGTAAACCTTACCCTAACACGTGCATTAACCCTATCTCTTACGCTAACCCTTGCCCTAAAACGAATGCTAACCCTAAACCGTTATCATACCCTAACCTTTACCTTAAACCATCCCCATTCCCTATCCCTAACCCTAACCCAAAGCCGTATCCTACCCTGTGCCCTAATCCTAACCCGTGCGCTAACACTAACAGGTGACCTAACACGTATGCTAACCCTAAGCGTTGTCGTTCCCTAAACTGTACCCTAAACCGTTCCCGTTACCTAACCCTAACCCTAACCCTAACACTAACCCTTACCCAAAGCCTTATCCTAACCAATACCCTAATCCTAACCCGTAAGCTAACACTAACCCGTGCCCTAAAATGTATGCTAGCCCTAAACCTTTGTCGTACCCTAATCCATACCCTAAACCCTCCCTGTTCTCTAACCCTAACCCTAAACCTAACCTTAACCCTAACCCTTACCCGAAGCCTTACCCTAAACTGTGCCTTAATCCTACCCCATATGCTAACACTAACATGTGCCCTAACACGTACGCTGACCCTAAACCATTGTCGTACCCTAAACTGTAGCCTAAACCATCCCCATTCCCTAACCCTAATCATAAACTTAACCATAACCCTAACCCTAACCCTTAGCCGAATCCTTACCCTAAACCGTTCCCTAATCCTAACCCGTACGCTAACACTAACTTGTGCCCTAACACATATGCTAACACTAAACCGCTGTCGTACCCTAACCTGTACCCAAAACCGTCCCCGTTCCCTAACCCTAACCCTAACCCTCACCCTAACACTTACCCGAAGCCTTACCCTTACCTGAGCCCTAATCCTAATTTGTACACTAACACTAACCCATGCCATAACATGTATGCTAAACCTAAATCGTTGTCATAACCTAACCTGTATCCTGAACCATCCCCGTTCCCTAACCCTAACCCTAAACCTTACCCAAAGCCTTACACGAAACTGTGCCCTAATCCTAAACCGTACACTAACACTAACACATGCCCTAACATGTACGTTAACTCTAAACCATTGTCCTACCCTAAAGTGTACCATAAAGCATCCCCGCTCCCTAAACCTAACCCTAACACTAACGCTAACAATAACCATTACTCTAACACGTGCCCTAACCCTATCTCTTACGCTAAAAGTAACCCTTGCCCTAACACGTATGCTAACCCTAAACCGTTGTCATACCCTAACCTGTACCTTAAACCATCCCTGTTCCCTAATCCGAACCCTAACCCGAAGCCTTACCCTACCCCGTGCCCTAATCCTAACCCGTATGCTAACACTAACACATGCCCTAACATGTATGCTAACCCTAACCGTTGTCGTTCCCTAAACTGTACCCTAAACCGTTCCCTAAACTGTACCCTAAACCGTTCCCATTACCTAACCTCAACCCTAACCCTAACCCTAACACTAACCCTTACCCGAAGCCTTATCCTAATCTGTGCCCTAATCCAAACCCGTAAGCTAACACCAACCCATGCCCTAACACGTACGCTCGCCCTAAACCTTTGTCGAACCCTAATCTGTACCCTAAACCCTCCCTGTTCCCTAACCCTAACCCTAACCCGAAGACTTACCCTTCCCCGTTCCCTAATCCTAACCCGTACGCTAACACTAACACGTATCCTAACACGTACGCTAACCCTGTAACGTTGTCGTACACAAATTTGTACCTTAAACTGTCCCCATTCCGTAACCCTAACGCTAACCCTAACCCTTACCCGGAGCCTTACCCTAACCCCTGCCCTAATCCTCACCCATACACTAACACTAACCCGTGCCCTAACACGTACACTAACCCTGAACCGTTGTCGTACCCTAACCTGTACCCTAAACCGTCCGTGTTCCCTAACCCTAACCCTAATCTTAATCTTAACCCAACCCTTACCCGAAGCCTTACCCTAACCCGTGCCCTAACACGCTTACTAACCCTGAACCGTTGTCGTACCCTAACCTGTACCCAAAACCGTCCGTGTTCCCTAACCCTAACCCTAATCTTAATCTTAACCCAACCCTTACCCGAAGCCTTACCCTAACCCGTGCCCTAATCCTAAACCATATGCTAACACTATCCCATGCCCTAACACATATGCTAACCGTAAACCGTTGTCATACCCTAACCTGTACCCAAAACCGTCCCCGTTCCCTAACCTTAACCCTAACCCTAACACTTACCCGAAACCTTATCCTTACCTTTACCCGAAGCCTTAGCCTACCCTATGCCCTAATCCTAACCCATACGCTAACACTAACACGTGCCCTAAAACGTATGCTAACCCTAACCATTGTCGTTCCCTGCACTGTACCCTACACCGTCCCCGTTACCTAACCCTAACACTAACTCTTGCCCGAAGCATTACCCTAAGCCGTGCCCTTATCCTAATGCGTACGCTAACACTTACCCATGCCCTAACAGGTATGCTAAACCTAAACCGTTGTCATAAACTAACCTGTATCCTAAATCATCTTCATTCCCTAACTCAAGCACTAATCCTTACCCGAAACCTTACCCTACCCCGTGCCCTAACCCTGACCCGTACACTAACACTAACACATGCCCTATTACGTATGCTAACCCTAACCGTTGGCGTTCCCTAAACTGTACCCTAAATCATCCCCGTTAGTTAACACTAACCCTTACCCAAAGACTTACCCTAAACCGTGCCCTAATCCTAACCCATACGCTAACACTAACCCGTGCCCTAACACGTACGCTAAACCTGAACCGTTGTCATACACAAACCTGTACCCTAAACCGTTCCCATTCCCTAACCCTAACCCTAACCGTAACCCTTACCCGAAACCTTACCCAAACCCGCGTCCTAATACTAACCCGTACGCTAACAGTAACCTGTGCCCTAACACGTATGCTAACCCTAAACCGTTGACGTACACTAACCTGTACCCTAAAACATACCCATTCCCTAACCCTAACCCAAAGCCTTACCTAACCCGTTCCCTAATCCTACCCCGTACGATAACACTAATACGTGCCCTAACACGTATACTAACACTAAAGCGTTGTCGTATGCTGAACTTTACCCTAATCCGTGCCCATTACCTAACCCAAACCCTAAACCAAACCCTTACCCAAAGCCTTACCCTAAACGGTGCCCTAATCCTAACCCGTACGCTAACACTAAACCGTGCCCTAACACGTACGCTAATCCCAAACCGTTGTCGTACCCTAACCTGTACCTTACACCATCCCCGTTCCCTAACACTAACCCTAACCCTAAACCTTACCCTAATCCTGACCCTAAAACATGCCCTAATCCTAACCGGTACGTTAACACTAACCCATGCCCTAACACATACGCTAACACTGAACCATTGTCAGACACAAACCTGTACCCTAAAGCATCCCCATTGCCTAATCCTAACACTAACCATTACCCGAAGCCTTACCCTAACCCGTGCCCTAATCCTAATGTGTACGCTAACAGTAACACATGTCCTAACACGTTCACTAACTCTAAACCGTTGTCGTACCATAACCTGTAGCCTAAACCATACCCGTTCCCTAAACCTAACACTAACGTTAACACTAACCCTTACCCAAAGCCTTACCCTAACCTGCGCCCTAATCCTAACCCGTACTCTAACATTAACCCGTGCCCTAACATGTAGGCTAACCTTGTACCATTGTCGTATAAAAACCTGTACCCTAAACCGTCCCCATTCCCTAAATCTAACCCTAACACTAACGCTAACACTAACCCTTACCCTAACATGTGCATTAACCCTATCTCTTATGCTAACACTACCCCATGCCCTAACACGAATGCTAACCCTAAACTGGTCATACCCTAACCTGTACCTTAAACCATCCCCGTTCCCTAACCCTAACCCTAACCCGAAGCCTTACCCTACCCCGTGCCCTAATCCTAACCCGTACGCTAACACTAACACGTGTCCTAACACGTATGCTAACCCTAAGCGTTGTCGTTCCCTAAACTGTACCCTAAACCGTTCCCATTACCTAACCCTAACCCTAACCCTAACCCTAACACTAACCCTTACCCGAAGCCTTATCCTAACCCATGCCCTAATCCTAACCCATACGCTAACAATAACCCGTGCCCTAACACGTACGCTAAACCTGAACCGTTGTCATACACAAACCTGTACCCTAAACCGTTCCCATTCCCTAACCCTAACCCTAACCGTAACCCTTACCCGAAACCTTACCCAAACCCGCATCCTAATCCTAACCCGTACGCTAACAGTAACCTGGGCCCTAACACATTCGCTAACCCTAACCCATTGTCGTGCCCTTACCTGTACCCTAAACCATCCCCATACCCTAACCCTAACACTTATCTGAAGCCTTACCCTTACCCGTGCCCTAATCCTAACCCGTACGCTAACACTAACCCATGCCCTAACACGCACGCTAACTCTAAACCGTTGTCGTACCATAACCTGTAGCATAAACCGTACCCGTTCTCTAACACTAACCCTAACCCTAACGCTAACACTAACCCTTACCTAAAGTCTTACCCTAACCCGTGTCCTAATCCTAACTGGTACGCTAACACTAACCCGTGCCCTCACACGTATGCTAACCCTAAACTGTTGTCCTACCTTATCCTGTTCCCTAAACCATCCCCGTTACCTAACCCTAAACCTTACCCTTACCCTAAAACTAACCCTTACCCAAAGCCTTACCCTAACTCGTGCCCTGATCCTAACATGTACAGTAACATTAACCAGTGACATAACACTTACGCTAAACCTAAACCGTTGTCGTACTCTAAACTGTACGCTAAACCGTCCCATATTCCTACCACTAACCGTAACCCTAACCTTAAATCTAACCCTTACCCGAAGCCTTACCTTAACCTGTGCCCTAATCCTAAACCGTACAGTAACACTAACCCATGCCGTAAAACGTACGCTAACCATAAACAGTTGTTTTAACCTAACCTGTATCCTAAACCGTCCCCGTTCCCTATCCTTAACACTAACCCTAAAACTAACCCTTACCCGAAGCCTTACCCTAACCCATGCCCTAATCCTAAACCATACACTAACACTAAGCCGTGCCCTAAAATCTATGCTAATCCTAAACCGTTGTGGTACCCTAACCTGTATCCTAAACCGTCCCTGTTCCCTCACGCTAACCCTAACTCTAACCCTTACCTTAAACCTAAACCTTACCCGAAGCTTTACCCTAACCCGTGTCCTACTCCTAACCCATACACTAACACTAACTAGTGCCCTAAAATGTACACTATCCCTAAACCGTTGTGGTACCCTACCTGTACCCTAAACAGTCCGAGGTCCCTAAACCTAACCCTAACTGTAACCCTTACCCGAAGCCTTACACTAACCTGTGCCCTAATCCTAACCCGTATACTAACACCAAACCGTGCTCTAACACGTCCGCTAACAATAAACCATTGTCGTACCCTAACCTTTACCCTAAACCTTCCCCGTTACCTAACCTTAACCCTAACCGTAACTCTTATCCAAAGCCTTACACTGACCCGTGCCCTAATGCTAACCGTACACTAACATGAAACTGTGCCCTAATACGTACGCTAACCCTAATCCGTTGTCATACCATAACCTGTACCTGAAACCGTCCCCGTTCCCTAAAGCTAACCATAACCCTAAACCTTACCCGAAGCCTTACCCTAACCCGTGGCCTAAACCTAACCCGTACACTAACACTAAGCCATGCACTAACACGTATGCTAACCCTAGAACGCTGTCGTATCTTAAACCGTCCCCATTCCCTAACCCTAACCCTAAAGCTTACACGAAGCCTTACCCTAAACCGTGTCCTAATCCTAACCCATACACTAACACTAACCCGGACCCTAACACGTACGCTAACTCTAAAACGTTGTCGTACGCTAACCTGTACCCTAAAACGTCCCCGTTCCCGAACCCTAACCCTCACCCTAAACCTTACCCGAAGTCTTACCCTAACCCGTGTCCTAATCCTAACCCATACACTAACACTAACCAGTGCCTGAACAGTTACGCTAACACTAAACCATTGTCGTACCCTTACCTGTACCCTAAACCGTCCCTGTTCCCTAACCTTAACCCTAACCCAAAACCTTACCCGAAGCCTTACACTAACCCGTGTCATAATTCTAACCCATACACTAACACTAACCCGTGCCCTAACACGTACGCTAACACTAAATCATTGTCATACACTCACATGTGCGCTAAACCGTCACCGTGTCCTAACCCTAAACCTAAACCTTACCCTAACCCTAAGCCTTACCCGAAGCCTTACTCCAATCCCTGCCCTAATTCTAACCCGTACACTAACAATAACTCATGCCCTAACATATAAGCTAACCCTAAACCGTTGTACCCTAACCTGTACCCTAATTCGTCCCCTTTCCCTGACCCTAACCGTAACCTTAACCCTCACCCTAATCCTTACCTGAAGCCTTATCCTTACTCGTGCCCTAATCCTAAACCGTACACTAACAGTAAGCCGTGCGCTAACATGTACACTAACACTAAGCCTTTGTCATGCCCTATCCTGTAACCCACACCACCCCTGTTCCATAAACCTAACCCTAAACCTAGCCCTAACCCTAAACCTTACCTGAAACCTTACCCTACCGTGCCCTAATCCTAAACCGTACAGTAACATTAACCTGTGCCCTAACACATACGCTAAACCTAAACCGTTGTTGTACCCTAACCTGTAATCTAAACCATCCCGTTCCCTAACCGTAAATCTAACCCTAACCTTCAGCCTAACCATAACACTTACCCGAAGCCTTACCCAAACCCGTGCCCTAATTCTAACCCATACACTAATACTAACCCATGCCTAACACATACACTAATGCTAAACAGTTGTCATACCCTAACCTGTACCCTAAACCGTCCTGATTCCCTATCCCTAATCCTAACCCTAACACTTACTTGAAGCCTTACACTAACCTGTGCCCTAATCCTAACACGTACACTTACACTGACCCGTGTCCTAACCTGTGCCCTTATCCTAACCCGTACACTGACACTAAACCATGCTCTAATACGTAGGCCAACCCTAAACCGTTGTCGTACCCTAACCTGTACCCTAAACCATCCCCGTTACCTAAACCTGACCCTAACCCTAACACTTACCCGAAGCCTTACCCTAACCCATGCCGAACCCTAAACCATACACTCACACTAAGCCATGCCCTAAAATCTATGCTAATCCTAAATCGTTGTGGTACCCTAACCTGTATCCTAAACCGTCCCTGTTCCCTCACGCTAACCCTAACCCTAACCCTTAACTGAAGCCTTGCCCTAACCCAATAAATCACAAAGGCATGAGTACCTTAAAGTTTGGATCTGCTCTGTGTACAAAAACCTCGTCCACGGTACAAGGTAAATATCCCAGAGAGCGAACAATGAATCATGAAGTTTTGGTACATACGTGCAATGGAGAATCACTCAGCAATGAAATCAACGTCATCAGGCCCATAGCTGCATAATGAGTGGTTTAGGTATGATGATTCTAAGTGACATAAGTCACACAGAAAAAGAAACATCATAAGATATCACTAATACAGGGAATGGAAACGTGTCTACACATGAACTGAATTACAAAACAGAAGAGAGTCTCTCATTTAGAAAAGAAACTTATGCTTCCATAAGGGGAAAATGTGAGAGGGGGTGCTGCATAAAAGCAGAGATTGAAATTAGCACAGATAATGCTCCATAAGCCAAATATGTAATAGACAAGACCTACTCCTTGCTCCACGAAATGGACTCAACACCCCATATTCAACACATAGGGATATACCTGACTGGTAGGAATCTTGAAACCTATGTATTTATATGTCTCCGTAAGAGAATCAAGTGTGCGTCGAGCTGCACGAAAGCAGCAGTGAAATTCAGCTAAATCCCATTATAAAAATAAATTTCAAAAACAAAACACAAGGAAAGTGAAATAGAGAGACATTCTTAGAGAATTCATTCAGGGATTGTGATGAAACCTGGATTGACCACTTCTACAACCACAGCTGTGTGAGACATAAGGCTGGACACTTGGGGCTGATAGGATCGGTGAGGTTTGGAGAGCAAATGCAGACCCTTTGAAGTCACACTGCCTGGTACCCTTTCCATGGGTCCCAACTGTCCAGGTTTAATGGATTCTTCCTTCAGCTAAAACATGCATGGGGAAGACTGAGTATGGTCCACCCGTGTGACCGGGCAGCGTTCGTAAAAAAGCATCTCAGTTTACGTGCCCTGGTACTCACATTGGCCATTCCACACGCTTTCCTGACACTCTGCACACTTGAGGAATCAGTGCCTTTAACCTCCTGTTTGGCACAGTTTGCAAATTCTGCAGAAGATGGACAGGAATGGGGAGAACCAATGAGAGACTAGCTCTAGGTGTTGGGACGGGCACATTTAACTCCAATTTCCCAGCAGCAAGAAGAATTAACCAAACCCTTAGCCTGCTGTGCCTGAACCAGACTAGGGTCTGAAGCAATTCTGCGGTATTGTGGCCAGCTCACAAGAAAGCGAGTGGAGAAAAGGAGCTCAGGGCACTGTAATTCACATAACTGCAGAGTTATAAATGACAGCTTTCATCCACAAATATATTCATGTAAGGCTGAGAAGAGGAATTGAACGTCAGGCAGAATTGCAGGAAACCAATTTCAGGAGGCACTTCAGAATTGCATTTAAACCTTATGAAAATAGGCAGAATGTAGACCAGGATACCCTTGGCCAAAAAGCGCGTATGCGTATTTTCCTGAATATATTCAGGAAAATACGCATACGCCCTTTTTGGCCAACCAAGCAAGCTTGCAAGGGAAATCTGCGGTACAATGAAGTCTCACTTCGCCCAGGTCAAAAGGGACATCCGAAAAAAGTGTAAAATCCAGAAAGGCAGGACAGGCCACAAAGAAAGGGAGCATTGTTATGCTGATGGGCGGGATGTAAATTGCCTCCAGCCAATCTGGGGAAATGTATAGTGTTTCCTGAAGCATGGAAAAAACAATGGTACATAGCTTAGGGCACTAGGCTTAGGAAAACTGAAATCAAAAACACAGTGCCACCACAAAGTTTAGGGCTGGTCTGTGTACAAGATCCTCGTCCATGGTACAAGGTAAACATCCCAGAGAGCGAACAATGGATCATGAAGTTGTGGTATGTACGTGCAATGGAGAATCACTCAGCAATGAAATCAACGTCATCAGGCCCGTAGCTGCATAATGAATGGTTTAGGTACGATTATTCTAAGTGATATAAGTCACACAGAAAAAAAAACATCATAAGATATCACTAATACAGGGAATGGAAACGTGGCTGCACATGAACTGAATTACGAAACAGAAGAGAGTCTCTCATTTAGAAAAGAATCTTATGCTTGCGTAAGGGGAAAGGTGAGAGGGGGTGCTGCATAAAAGCAGAGATTGAAATTAGCACAGATAACGCTCCATAAGCCAAATAGGTAATAGACAAGACCTACTCCTTGCTCCACGAAATGGACTCTACACCCCATATTCAACACATAGGGATATACCTGACTGGTAGGGATCTTGAAACCTATGTATTTATATGTCTGCATAAGAGAATCAAGTGTGTGTAGAGCAGTATAAAAACAGCAGTGAAATTCAGCTAAATCCCTTTATAAAAATGAATTTCAAACACAAAACACAAGGACATTGAAATAGAGAGACATTCTTACAGAATTCATTCAGGGCTTGTGATGAAACCTGGATTTACCACATCTACACACACAGCTCTGTGAGACATAACGCTCGACACATGGGGCTGATTGGATCGGTGAGGTTCGGAGAGCAAATGCAGACCCTTTGAAGATATACTGCCTGGTACCCATTCCATGGGTCCCAACTCTCCAGGTTTAAGTGATTCTTCCTTCAGCTAATATATGCATGGGGAAGCCAGAGTATGGCCCACCCGTGTGATCAGGCAGCGTTTGTTAAAGGCATCTCAGTTTACGTGCACTGGTACTCACATTGGCCATTCCAGACGCTTTCATGACACTCTCCACACTTGGAGGTCAGTGCCTTTAACCTCCTGTTTGGCACAGTTTGCAATTTCTTCAGAAGATGGAAAGGAATGGGCAGAACCAATGAAAGACTAGCTGTAGGTGTTTGGATGGGCACATTTAACTCTAATTTCCCAGCAGCAGGTAGAATTAACCAAACCCTCAGCATGCTGTGCCTGAACCAGACTAGGGTCTGAAGCAATTCTGCGATATTGCGGCAAGGTCACAAGAAAGCGAGTGGAGAAAAGGAGCTCAGGGGCACTGTAATTCACACACATGCAGTTATAATTGACAGCTTTCGTCCAAAAATATATTGAAGTAAGGCTGCGAAGAGTACTTGAAAGTGAGGCAGAATTGCAG
>NW_006785758.1:25091-26342 GCF_000442215.2 Lipotes vexillifer
AAATCCAGAAGGGCAGGACTGGCCATGGAGAACAGGGAGCATTGTTATGCTGATGTGCGGGATGTAAATTGCCCGCAGCCACTCTGGAGAAATGTATGGTGCTTCCTGAAACATCCAAAAAACAAAGGTACATAGCCTAGTGCACTTCCACTTATGGCCCTATAGCTTAGGATAATTAAAATAAAAAAGACACAGCCACCCCAATGTTTCAGGGTGCTCTGTTTACAAGAACCTCATCTTCAGTACAATTTAAATATCCCAGAAAGAGAAAAGTGGATAAAGATGTTGTGGTCCTTACGTACTATAGAATGTCACTCAGCAATGAAATCAATGTCATCAGGCCCATAGCAGCATAATGAATGGATTTAGGTATGACGATTGTAAGTGAAATAAGTCACACAGAAAATGAAACATCATAAGTTATCACTAATAGAGGGAGTGTTACCTTGGCTACACATGAACTGAATTTCAAAACATAACAGAGTCTCACATTTAGAAAAGAAACTTATGCTTGCGTAAGGGGAAAGGTGAGAGGGGGTGCTGCATAAAAGCAGAGATTGAAATTAGCACAGATACCGGTCCATAAGCTAAATATATAATAGATAAGATCTACTTCTTGCTCAACGAAGTAAACTCAACAACTAGGTATCACCTCACACCAGTTAGACTGTGCATCATCAGAATATCTACAAACAACAAATGCTGGAAAAGGTGTGGAGGAAAGGAACACTCTTCCACTATTGTTGTGAATGTAAATTGATACAGTCACTATATAGAATTGTATTTAGTTTTCTAAAAAACTAACAGTAGAATTACCATATGATCCAGCATTCCCACTACTGGACATATGCCCAGGTAAAAAGCATATATCAAAAAGAGACATTCACTGCAATGTTCATTGCATCACTATTTACAATCGCCAGGTAATGGAAGCAACCTAAATTCCCACAGACAGATGAATACATAAAAATGTGCTACATATATAAAACCGAATATTACTAAGCCATAAACAGGAATGAATTTGGGTCACTTATAGAAATGTCGATGTATCTAGAGATTGTCATACAGAGTGAAGTAAGTCAGAAAGAGAAAAACAAATATTGTATATTAATGCATATATGTGGAACCTAGAAAAATTATACAGATGAACCATTTTGCAAGGCAGAAATAGAGCAACACATGTAGAGAACAAACGTATGGATAGCAAGGGGGGAAGCTGTGAGGGGTGGGGGTGGGAGGAGTTGAGAGACT
>NW_006785758.1:26461-45205 GCF_000442215.2 Lipotes vexillifer
AAAAAAAACAGATCCCACCAGTTACACAAGGCAAAACCCTATCAGGGCACTTACTCCATTTGTAAACAATTCTGAAGTTGGTCAGTGGTGGGGAATCATCTCCCATTCAGCCAGCAGCCCCCAGGCAACAAGCGTCCTCATTGCAAAGCTGGGGGGCCGTGCCGAGGCATCTGTGAGTAAACGTGAGCTGAGCCCCAGGCCAGCTGCTGCTGAACTGTTCCCACACTTCCCAGGGAAAACACCTGAATATGTACAAGGACTTGAAAGCCTAGAGGAAGAGCCATGGAGCCACATGAGCGACAGCATGCCGGCCGACTTGGTGCCTGCAGGACAGTAAGGATGGTCCTGGCCCTGTGCCCTCTTCTGGAAGCTTTCCACTCCCCTGCCTGAGATAGCCCTCCAGTCCCGGCCCCCACTGCTTTGTTCCTTCCTCACCTCTGCCCAGGGAGAAATTCCAGCGGCAGGGATGGGTGACACATCCTCTTCTTTAGCAGGTGGCAGTCTGGCAACTGCTGCAGAAAGTCCAGCAGAGCCCCACTCACACTGGGCCACCCACAAAGCTGTGGCCTCTCACTCCCTCCCAACAGCTCAGCCCCAAGGCTGCTGAAAGGGCAGAGAATATGGCGTCAGGCACAGCTGCACTGGCTCTTGCAGATTGGTTGTTTATATTGATCTCAACACAGGCACCTGGGGAGGGCTGGTGGACACAGTCAGGCGCCCCAGGTCAGCCAATCATCAACACTCATGGACTCACAGTTGCAGAAAACGGAACTTGCTGACCCGGCCAAGTCTAAGGAACAGGTGTGGGCTCCTGAGAGTCAGAATAGAAAAGGGGCTGCAGCTCTGGCTTGTTTTCTAATCATTTCATCTGGCCCATAAGTGGGAGAGAACTTCAAGAAAACTCTCTCCTAATGAGAGTAAGCCAGGAGTCAGGGAGAGGACAGGTGGGTGGTGGGTGGAGACAGAGGCCTGGTTCCCCAGGTGCAGTGGAAGTCTCAGGAAGACCAGGCGGAGGGAGGCCGCCCAGAGTGATGCCCAGGGTCACAGAACTGTCAGAGCTACTGTTTGATAGTTCAAGTCCTGCTCTGAGGTGCTCTCTGTCAGCTCTGAGTGACATGTGAGCTGGGGGTGCTCAGCAATGAGGGCTATGTGCATGGTTCCTGTGTGCACAGCCCTGCCACTGTACCTGCAAGTGTAGCTCTGTATCCTGGGAGGGGCCTGACCACGAGAACCCAATGGGCTGCAGGGGACCTGCCCAGGGAACCCCATATCCTGGGAGGGGCCTGACCAAGAGAGCCCTGTGGGCTGGGGTAGGGGTGGGGTCCCTGTCCTGGTGAGCTCCATATCCTGGGATTGGCATGACCAGGAGAGACCCATGGGCTGCTGGGGACTTGGGGAAGGATGTCAGGACAGTCAGTGAAGCCACCGAGGATGTACTTCCAGGAGTTCCTAATTCCTACACTCTGCTGGTCATTCTACCAACCACCAGGACATGGTATTCTGTATTAGTCTTCAATGATGCCTTCTTTTGTATTCCATTAGTCCCAGAGTCACAAGAAATTTTGGCTTGTGAGTGTCAGGACTCAACATACAACAAAAACAATTCTTCCGGGCCGTGCTGCCCCATGGGTTCAAAAATTCCCACACCATCTTTGGGGAAAGCTTAGCTAAACACCTAAAAGTTCTACCTCTGGTAAAGGAAACCCTCCTTCAATATGCAGACGACATTCTGATTGCCAGCCCTACTAAGGAGGCCTCTGAACTACAAAGCCAATAAAGGATAGAAGTTGTCCAAGAAAAAGCTCAAATATCACAGACTAAGGTGACCTGCCTGGGCTTCATTCTCACAGAAGGTCAGAGAAGCCCATCCCAGGAAAGGCAAGAAACCATTTGCAGCCTTACCCATTTCTAAAACTAGAAGACAGCTTAGGGGTTCCTGGGGAGACCAGGGTTTGCTGCATCTGGATCGCTAACTACAGTCTAATAGTGGGGCCTCTACATGAAACACTGAAAGGAAAAGATGATGATCCTTTTGAATAGAATCCAGAGGTGGCCTTTCAAGAATAGAAAGAGCAGTCAATTCAGATCCTTGCCCTGGAATTCCCTCATTTAGCTAAACCCTTTGACCTTTACATACCTGGTGAAAGGTGAATCGCCATTGGAGTATTAGTGCAAAATCTTTGACCACTTGAAATGGAACAATGCAAGAATGCCATCCAGGTAGGATAAAGTACCGTCACCAAGGGGCTTGGCCCACTGCCACATCTGGCCAAGATATGGGCGGTATCTAAACACCTGGAAATCAGCAGACCGAAAGGTCACCTCCCTCCTAAGGGAAAAGGACCCCACGTGGTAATCCTAACCACCAACCATGCCCTGAAGTTGCAGGGTTCGCTCGATGGACACACTGACCTCGAGTGAGGAGGCCCTCCAACTCCCACCTCCAGAGAGACAACCAGGGATAACGGGGCACCATGATGACTCGTGTAACCATCACTTGACCTGGAGTTGCTCTCAGAAAAGAACAAGAGTGTGTCCCAAAAGAGTAGACTATTGCTTGCAGGACTTACTGTACCCAGAGGGAAGCTAATAAGCTTGGAAGGGGAACCGAATGTCAGGCTGTCACCATAGAGAAGCCTACAGACACCGCGATGATGGTGGCCAATAAGACCGGGTGGACTCCTGGCTACTTCAAATGGCTGTTGACTCAGTGGCCATCATGGTCCTTGATCACAACTGACCCTGGACTGTGTGGGAGTGGAGCGGGCACAGCTGTGACACCTGGTGCTGTTTTTATATTAATTCAGGGGCCTAATTGAAGAAAACGCAGACTACTGGTCAGAGCACCTAGGCTGGCAGAAACGGGCAGCCTAAGGTGGCTGAACAAATGTGGGGTGAGGTAAAACCGGCCCCCACAGCGTCTCTGCACAACTCTTTCCTGAATACTTAAAGATCATTACAATCTATAACACTTCCAATGCTGGTGCTCAGGCGGACGAGCAGGGAGGCACGAGGTCTGGGGACAATCAACGTCACATGGAGGCTGCTGGGGAGAAGTTCTGACCCTCGCCCCCGGGTATGAGGGCTCCCAACTCAGCACTCAGCAGTTACAGAAGAGGGGTCTCTACCCTCAGCACTCCAAGAATGAGGAACGGGACAAAAGGCAGAGGAGGAGTTTGTCACCAGCAAAGCCCATTAAAATCCCTTGGAGATAAATATAGAATCAGGGCAATAAAATAAAGTCTAACCTTTTTGATCCTTTGTGCTTTGTCTAATTTCATATGCTCTTAGGGTCCCGCATACAGAGGTCCCACACCCTGCACTTCAGAGCAGATTTCCTACTGCAGAATGGCTGGTCGACAACTGAGGCTCACGGGGCCCAGTGCAGACTCCACGACATAGAGCCTGAGCTGCAGCCAACCTTGCCCTTGATAGCTCCGCTCCCACCCTTCCACTGACTCTGACTGGATCTCTTTCTGCAGCCCAGCCCACAGCCCACAGGGTAGCGCATGCTCTCACCTCTCCATTCTCTGATCAAAATATAAAGTTTCCTTTACTTCTGAACCAAGCTCAGTCTCGATCTGTTGGCTTGACAGGATCTCTACACAGCAGCCTAGCCTAGAGACAACAGGGTAGGGCATGTTTTCACCTGTCCATTCTCTGGTCAAAATATAAAATTTCCTTTGCTTCTGAACCAAACTCAGTCTCGATCTGTTGGCTCCAATGACACTGGGCAGGGGGACACTTGTTGGGGTCCACTCTGAAAGGATCAGTAACAGAAATTGAGAACATTGTAACTTCAATGAACAGATGTATCACCCAAACTGTAATTAACATAGAAGAGTGTATAAGGCTCGGATAATGTAAGATGTTTCTAACACTTCCATTTGATATTTCCATCACTTAATTATAAGCAAGTTCAGTGAAAAGGTTTGTCTTATTTGTCAGGTCAATATTAGAGAAATGAAGTGATTTCTTTCCAAGGATGTATATCTAATAATCATGGTTAAAGCCTCAATTTTTTTAAAATACTTTTCCATTGAAAATGATCCCTCTCTTCCAGCTCCCCCATTTCTGAGAAGTATAAAATCTTATAATTTATTACTACCAATGGGGAAAGGTGGGAGGAGCGATAAATTAACAGTTTGGGATTAGCACATACACTCTGTTATGTATAAAATAGATCATCAACAAGGAACTACTGTATAGCACAGGGAACTACTCTCAATATTTTGCAATAACCTATAAACAGAAATAATCTGAAAAAGAATAGATATTTATATTGACATCATCTATCAATGACAGTTAAAATGTAAACTAAGGGAAGACAATGGTGAGTGCTTCTGACCCTGAAGACTTCAATCATCTAAAGTTCGGACTATGCCTACTTCCCAAGACCCTTAATGAACATATCTGTAGCCGTAGCTTAAAAATCTCTCCAGTTTGGGTTTCAGGGAGACACTGATTTGGAAAAAGCCCTGGTGTTCTCCTTACATTAACGGGACCCTTCCTACTGTTAAAACATGCCTGTCACACCCAGAGGATGTTACACAGTCCGATCGGGAAGAGTTGGGAAAAGGCATCTCATCGCCTCATCTCCTGGTGCTTGGGTTCACCCCTCCAGCGTCTTTACTAACAATCTCCCAACTTGGAGATGTCAACACTGTCAACATCCTGTTGTGTACAGTTTGCAATTTGTCCAGAGGATGAAGCAGAAGGATGAGGAACAATGAGAGAAAAGTCCTAGGTATTCGGACAGCCACATGTCACTCATTTCCAATCAGGAAGACGAATTGACCAAAGGCTAGGATTGCTCATGGAAACAGAATAGGACTTTAGGAAATCCCACTGCTTTTGGCCAGTTCACAAAAACACAAGTTGAAAAATGGAACTCAGGGACACTAAAATTCACGAAACTGCAGAGTTGAAAATATCTATCACTGAAAAGTGTCTTGAGGAAAGTCACAGAAAAGGACTTGTAAGTAAGGGAGAATGGCAAGAAAGGGATTTGAAGAGGTAGAAAGGACTTGCCATTAAGCACAAGAAAAAGGGCCGAACATTGCCAACATTGCAGTTGGCCAAAAAGGGTGCATGGGGTTTTTTTTCTGAAAATATTCCAGAAAAGGGCATACACCCTTTGTAGCCAACCAAACAGGTGGGCACTGGAAATCAATACTACAAAGGATATCACTTCGCATCTGTCTGAAGAGCCATCCTCATAAAGTGTAAACACCAGAAAAGGAGGACAGGACGAGGAGAAAAGGGAGCCCTGTGAGGCTTATAGTGGAAATGTACATCCCCAACGGCCACTCTGGAAAAGTGTATTGTGTTTACTAAAACATCTAAAAAACGAGCTACAGAGCATAGGCCACTTGCACTCATGGGCGTATATCTAGGGAAAAACAAAAATCGAGAGGACACAGGCACCCCAATGTTTACTGCCTCTCTGTTTAAAAGATCCTCGACTAGGATATAACTTAAATGTCTCTGGAGAGAAAAAATGGATAGAGATATGGTACTTATGTAGAGTGGAATATTCCTCAGCCTGGAAATCAATGAAATATGGCCAGTTGCAACAACTCTGGAGGAGTTACGTATGATCATTCTAAGTGACATAATTCAAAAAGAAAAAGTCACATATCATAAGATATCCCTTAAAGGTGGAATCCAAAATGGTTACACATGAAATAAATTACAAAACAAAAACATAGTCAAATATGTACAAAACACTCATAAGGCTGCTAACCGGGAAAGGTGGAGGGGGTGAGGCATTATCCAGGAGGTTGAAATTAGCAAAGATACCATTCCAAATACCAAATTGATAATCAACAAGGCCTATACGGTAGCTAAAAGAACTGCACTCAGCACACTCAAGTCACTGCAAAAGAATATATACAACTGGTAAGAATCTGAAACAGAATTTATTGATGTCTCTCTGTACGTGAATCAAGTGGATGTACAGCAGCAAGAAACAGAGCTTTGAAAATCAGCTGTAACCAATATCATAATAAATTTTCAAAAGACAGTGAGAAAGAGAAAAATTCTTACAACTTTTGCTCAGAGGTTGTGATGCAACATGGATAAAATATTTCTAGACCCACAGCAGGATGAGTCATAAGGCTGGAAACACTTTACGCTAAGAGATTTAGTGAGGTTAAATGAGGAAATGGACACCCTGTAAAGTAATACTGCATGGTGTCCATTTCATGGGTGCCAAATCGGCAGGTTCAAGGCAATCTTCCTACAGTTAAAAGATACATGGGAAACACAGGGCACTACAGCATGTGATCAGGAAACGTGTTTAAAATGCACCTCATTTTTAATCTCCTGGTGCTCGAGTTCACCATTCCAGCCACGTTACTAAGAATCTCCCCACTTGGAGAATCAGTACATTTACCCTCCTGTTTCGGACAGTTTGCTATTTCTGTGGAGGATGAACGGGAAAAGAGGGAACCAACGAGAGACTAGCTGTAAGGTTTTGGACAGGCACAAGTCACTCTAATTTCACAACACGAGAAAGAAATAACCAAATGCTCAGCCTGACACCTGGGAAAGAAAATAGGGCCTGAAGCAATCCTGAGGTTTTGTGGTCAGCTCACAAAAAATCGAGGTGAACAATGGAGCTGAGGTGCACTGCAATTCACAGACCTGCAGAGTTATACATGAAAATTATCGTACCCTAGCATGTACGCTAAACCTGAACCGTAATCACACCCTAACCTGTATCCTAAACCATCCCCAATTCCTAACCCTAACCCTAACCCTAATCCTAAGACTTACCCGAAGCCTTACCCTAACCCATGCCCTAATCCTAACCCGTACCATAACACGTACGCTAACCCTAAAGAGTTGTCGTACCCTAACCTTTACCCTAAACCATCCCCATTCCCTAACCCGAACCCTAACCCTAATCCTTAAATAAAGCCTTACCCAAACCCGTGCCATAATCCTAACCCATACACTAACACTAACCCGTACCATAACACGTATGCTAAGCCTAAAACGTTGTCGTACCATAAACTGTACACTAAACTGTCCCCATTCCCTAACCGTAACACAAACCCTTACCCTAACCCTAAACTTAACACTTACCTGAAGCCTTACCCTGATCCGTTGCCTAATCCTAAACCGTAAACTAACACTAGCCCATACTCTGTCAAGTACGCTAACCCGAAACTGTTGTCGAACCCTAACCTGTACCCTAAACCGTCCCAGTTCCCTAACCCTAACCCTAACCATAACCCTAACCCTAACACATACACGAAGCCTTACCCGAACCCATGCCCTAATACTAACCCGTACACTAACACGAACCTGTTCCCTAACAGGTACACTAACCCTAAACCGTGGTCATACCCTAAACTGTACCCTAAACCATCCCAGATACCTAACCCTAACCCTAAACCTAACGCTTACCCGAAGCCTTGCACTGAACCGTGCCCTAATCCTAACCCGTACACTAACACTAAACCATGCGCTAACACATACACTAATCTTAAAACGGTGTCCTACACTAACCTGTACCCTAAACTGCCCCCGTTCCCTATCCCTAACCCTAAACCTAACCCTTACCCGAAGCCTAAACCTAACACGTGACCTAATCCTAAGCCATACACTAAAACTAACCCGTGACCTAAAACGTATGCTAACCCTAAAAGGTTGTCGTACCCTAAACTGTAACTTAAACAGTCCCTGTTCCCTAACCCTAACCCTTAACCTAACCCTAATCCTAACATTTACCTGAAGCCTTAACCTAACCCGTGCCCTAATCCTAATCCGTACACAAACACTAATCTATGCCCGAACATGTACGCTAATCCTAAACCGTTGTCGTACCCTAAACTGTACTCTAAACCGTCCCCGTCCTGAAACCCTAACCCTAACACTAAATGTAAACCTAAACCTTACCCGAAGCCTTACCTTCACCCATGACCTAATCCTAACCAGTACATGAACACTAACACGTGCCCTAACACATACGCTAACACTGAACCGTTGTGCTACCCTAAACTCTACCATAAATCGTCCCCATTCCCTAACGCTAAACCTAACCCTAACACTAAAACTAACCCTTACCCAAAGCCTTACCCTAACCCGTGCCCTAATCCTAACCTGTACGCTAACACTAACCCGTGCCCTAAAACATGCGCTAACCCTCTACCGTTGTTGTACATAAACCTCTACCCTAAACCGTCCACTATCCCTAACCCTAACGCTAACCCTAACCCTTACCCGAAGCCTTACCCTAACCCATGCCCTAACCCTAACTCGTACGCTAACACTAACCCATGTCCTAACATGTACGCTAACCCTAAACCGTTGTCGTACCCTAACCTGTACGCTAAACCGTCCCCTTTCCCTAACCCTAACACTAACCGTAACTCTTACCCGAAGACTTACGCAAACCCGTGTCCTAATCCTAACCCGTACGCCAACAGTAACATGTGCCCTAACACGTACGCTAACCCTAAACCGTTGTCGTACACGAACCTGTAACCTCAACAGTCTCCGGTCCCTAACACTAACCCTAACCCTAATCCTAACCCTTACCTGAAGCCTTACCCTAAACTGTGCCCTAATCCTAACCCGTAAGCTCACTCTAACCGGTGCCCTAACATGTACTATAACACTAAACCATTGTTGTACCCTAACCTGTAGCTTAAACTGGCCCCATTCCCTAACCGTAACCCTAACCCTAACCCTAAGCCTTAGCAGAAGCCTTACCCTAAACCGTGCCCTCATCCTAACCCGTACGCTAACACCAGCCCGTGCACTAACACATACGCTAAACATAAACCATTGTGGTACCCTAACCTGTACCCTAAACCGTCCCCTTTCCCTAACACTATTCCTAACATTAACCCTAACCCTCACCCTTACCCAAAGCCAACCCTAACCCGTGCCCTAATCCTACCCCGAAGGCTAACACTAACCCTTGCTCTAACACGAATGCTAACCCTAAACCGCTTTCGTACACTAAACAGTAGCCTAAACAGTCCCCATTACCCAACCCTAACCCTTACCCTCACCCTAATACTTACCCAAAGACTTACCCTTACACGTACCCTAATCCTAAGCCGTTCACTAATACTAAACCATGCCCTAACACGAACACTAAACCTAAACCATTGTCGTACCCTAACCTGTACCCTAAACCATCCCCATTCCCTAACCCTAATCCTAAACCTAACCCTAACCCTAACGCTTACCCGAAGCCTTACCCTAACCCATGGCCTAATCCTAAACCGTACGCTAACATTAACCCGTGCCCTAACACGTATGCTAACACTAAACCGTTGTCGTACCCTAACCTGTACACAAAACCGTCACCGTTCCCTTACCCTAACCCTAACCCTCACCCTAACCCTTACCCGAAGCCTAACCCTTACCCGAGCTCTAATCCTAATGCGTACGCTAACACTAACCCTTACCCTAACATGTATGCTAAACCTAAATCGATGTCATAACCTAAACTGTATCCTAAACCGTCCCCATTCCCTGACAGTAACCACTACCTGAAGCCTTACACTAAACTGTGCCCTAATCCTAAACCGTACGCTAACACTAACACATGCCCTAACACGTACGTTAACTCTAAACCATTGTCCTACCCTAAACTGTACCATAAACGTCCCCGTTCCCTAACACTAACCCTAACCATAACCCTAATCCTAACCCTTACCCGAAGCCTTACCCTAAACTGTGCCCTAATCCTAACCCATAATCTAACACTAACCTGTGCCCTTACACGTACGTTAACCTGGAACAATTGTTGTACCCTAACCTGTAGCCTAACCTGTCCCCATTCCCTAACCCTAATGCTAACCTTAACCCTAACTCTAATCCTAACACTAACCCTAACTCTAACGCTTACCCGAAGCCTTACCCTAACCCATGCCCTAATCCTAAATGGTACACTACACTAACCCATGCCCTAACACGTATGCTAACCGTAAACCGTTGTCTTACCCTAACCTGTACCCAAAACCGTCCCCATTCCCTAACCCTAACCCTAACCCTAACACGTACCCGAAGCCTTATCCTTACCTTTACCCGAAGCTTTAGACTACCCTGTGCCCTAATCCTAACCCGTACGCTAACACTAACCCGTGCCCTAAAACGTATGCTACCCCTAACTGTTGTCGTTCCCTCCACTGTACACTAAACCTTCCCCGTTACCTAACCCTAACCCTAACACTAACACTAACCCTTGTCCGAAGCCTTACCCTAAGCCGTGCCCTTATCCTAATGCGTACGCTAACACTTACCCATGCCCTAACAGGTATGCTAAACCTAAACCGTTGGCATAACATAACCGGTGTCCTAAATCATCTTCGTTCCCTAACTCTACCACTAACCCTTACCCGAAACCTTACCCAACCCCGTGCCCTAATCCTAACCCGTACACTTACACTAACACATGCCCTATTACGGATGCTAACCCTAACCGTTGTCGTTCCCTAAACTGTACCCTAAATCATCCCCGTTAGCTAACACTAACCCTTACCCAAAGCCTTACCCTAACCCGTGCCCTAATCCTAACCCGTACGCTAACACTAACCCATGCCCTAACACGTACACTAAACCTGAACCGTTGTCACGCACAAACCTGTACCCTAAACCGTCCCCATTCCCTAACCCTAACCCTAACCCTAACCGTAACCCTAACCTTAACCCTAACCCTTACCTGAAGCCTTACCGTAACCCATGCCCTAATCCTAACCGGTACGCTAACACTACCCAGTGCCCTAACACGTATGCTAACTCTAACCCGTTGTCATGCCCTGAACTGTACCCTAAACCGTCCCCGTTCCGTAACCCTAACCCTAACCGTAACCCTAACCTTAACCCTAACCCTTACCTGAAGCCTTACCGTAACCCATGCCCTAATCCTAACCGGTACGCTAACACTACCCAGTGCCCTAACACGTATGCTAACTCTAACCCGTTGTCATGCCCTGAACTGTACCCTAAACCGTCCCCGTTCCGTAACCCTAACCCTAACCGTAACCCTAACCTTAACCCTAACCCTTACCTGAAGCCTTACCGTAACCCATGCCCTAATCCTAACCGGTACGCTAACACTACCCAGTGCCCTAACACGTATGCTAACTCTAACCCGTTGTCATGCCCTGAACTGTACCCTAAACCGTCCCCGTTCCGTAACCCTAACCCTAACCGTAACCCTAACCTTAACCCTAACCCTTACCTGAAGCCTTACCGTAACCCATGCCCTAATCCTAACCGGTACGCTAACACTACCCAGTGCCCTAACACGTATGCTAACTCTAACCCGTTGTCATGCCCTGAACTGTACCCTAAACCGTCCCCGTTCCGTAACCCTAACCCTAACCGTAACCCTAACCTTAACCCTAACCCTTACCTGAAGCCTTACCGTAACCCATGCCCTAATCCTAACCGGTACGCTAACACTACCCAGTGCCCTAACACGTATGCTAACTCTAACCCGTTGTCATGCCCTGAACTGTACCCTAAACCGTCCCCGTTCCGTAACCCTAACCCTAACCGTAACCCTAACCTTAACCCTAACCCTTACCTGAAGCCTTACCCTAACCCGTGCCCTAATCCTAACACGTACAGTAACATTAACCAATGATATAACACTTACGCTAACCCTAAACATTTGCCGTACTCTAACCTGTACCCTAAATGGTCCCATATTCCTAACACTAACCGTAACCCTAACCTTAAATCTAACCCTTACCTGAAGCCTTACCTTAACCAGTGCCCTAATCCTAACCCATATAGTAACACTAACCCATGCCCTAACACTTACGCTAATCCAAAAACGTAGTCGTAACCTAATCTGTACGGTAAACCGTCCCTGTTCCCGAACCCTAAACCTGACCCTGACCCTTACCCGAAGCCTTACCCTAACCCGTGTCCTAATCCTAAACCATTCACTAACACTAATCCTTGCCCTAACATGTACACTAATGCTAAACTGTTGACGTCGCTAACCTGTACCATCAACCGTCCCCGTTCCTTATCCTAACACTAAACCTAACCCTAACACTTACCTGAAGCCTTACCCTACCCCGTTCCATAACCCATACCCGTACACTAACACTAACCTGTGCCCTAAAACGTACGCTAACCCTGAACCATTGTTGTACACAAATCTGTACCCTAAACCATCCCCATTCCCTAACCCTAACCCTAACCATAACCCTTACCCGAAGTCTTACCCTAACCCATGGCGTAACCCTAACACGTACGCTAACACTAACCCATGCCCTAACACATACGCTAACCCTAAACTGTAGTTGTACACTAACTTGTACCCTAAACCGTCCCCTTTCTCTAACCCTAACCCTAACCCTAACTCTAACCACAACACTTAGCCGTAGCCTTACTGAAACCCGCGTCCTAATCCTAACCCATACGTTAACAGTAATCCGTGCCCTAACACGTATGCTAACACTGAAGCATTGTTGTACACAAATCTATACCCTAAACCATCCCCATTCCCTAACCCTAAACATAACCATTATCCGAAGCCTTACCCTAACCCGTGCCCTAATACTAACGTGTACGCTAACACTAACCCATGCCCTAACTCTAAACCTTTGTCGTACCATAACCTGTAGCCTAAACCATACCCGTTCCCTAACCCTAACACTAACCCTAATGCTAACACTAAACCTTACCCAAAGCCTTACACTGACCTGTGCCCTAATCCTAACCCGTACGCTAACACTAAACCGTGCCATATAACGTAGGCTAACCCTGTACCATTGTTGTATACAAACCTCTACCCTAAACCGTTCCCGTTCCCTAAACCTAACCATAACACTAACGCTAACACTAACGCTTACCCTAACACGTGCATTAACCCTATCTCTTACGCTAAAACTAACCCTTGCCCTAACACGAATGCTAACCCTAAACCATTATCGTACCCTAACAGGTACTTTAAACCATCCCCATTCCCTAACCCTAACCCTAACCCTTACACGAAGCCTTACCCTAACCCGTGCCCTAATCCTCACCCATACACTAACACTAACCCGTGCCCTAACACGTACACTAACCCTGAACCGTTGTCGTACCCTAACCTGTACCGTAAACCGTCCGTGTTCCCTAACCCTAACCCTAATCTTAATCTTAACCCAACCCTTCCCCGAATCCTTACCCTAACCCGTGCCCTAATCCTAAACCATACGCTAACACTAACCCGTGCCCTAACACATATGCTAACTGTAAACCGTTGTCATACCCTAACCTGTACCCAAAACCGTCCCCGTTACCTAACCTTAACCCTAACCCTAACACTTACCTGAAGCCTTATCCTTACCTTTACCCGAAGCCTTAGCCTACCCTGTGCCCTAATCCTAACCCGTACGCTAACACTAACACGTGCCCTAAAACGTATGCTAACCCTAACCATTGGCATTCCCTAAACTGTACCCTAAATCATCCCCGTTAGGTAACACTAACCCTTACCCAAAGACTTACCCTAACCCGTGCCCTTATCCTAATGCGTACGCTAACACTTACCCATGCCCTAACAGGTATGCTAAACCTAAACCGTTGTCATAAACTAACCTGTATCCTAAATCATCTTCATTCCCTAACTCGACCACTAATCCTTACCCGAAAACTTACCCTACCCCGTGCCCTAACCCTGACCTGTACACTAACACTAACACATGCCCTATTACGTATGCTAACCCTAACCATTGGCATTCCCTAAACTGTACCCTAAATCATCCCCGTTAGGTAACACTAACCCTTACCCAAAGACTTACCCTAACCCGTGCCCTAATCCTAACCCGTACGCTAACACTAACCCGTGCCCTAACACGTACGCTAAACCTGAACCGTTGTCATACACAAACCTGTACCCTAAACCGTTCCCTAACCCTAACCCTAACCCTAACCCTATCCGTAACCCTTATCCGAAACCTTACCCAAACCCGCGTCCTAATCCTAACCCGTACGCTAACAGTAACCTGTGCCCTAACACGTATGCTAACCCTAAACCGTTGACGTACACTAACCTGTACCCTAAAACATACCCATTCCCTAACCCTAACCCAAAGCCTTACCTAAGCAGTTCCCTAATTCTACCCCATACGCTAACACTAACCCGGGCCCTAACACGTATGCTAAACCTAAACCATTATCGTACCCTAACCTATACCCAAAACCATCCCCGTCCCCTAACCCTAACCCTACTCCTAACACTTACCCAAAACCTTAACCTAACCCGTTCCCTAATCCTAATGCATACGCTAACACTAACCCATGTCCTAACACATACGCTAATTCTAAAGCATTGTCAAAACATAACCAGTAACCTAAACTGAACCCGTTCCCTAACCCTAACCCTAACCCTAATGCTAACACTAACACTTACCTGAAAGCTTACCCAAACCAGCGTCCTAATCCTAACCCGTACGCTAACAGTAACCTGTGCCCTAACACGTATGCTAACCCTAAACCATTGTTGTACCCTGAACTGTACCCTAAACCGTGCCTGTTACCTAAGCCTAACACTAACCCTAAACCTTACCCAAAGCCTTACCCTAAACTGTGCCCTAATCATAACCCGTATGCTAACATTATCCTGTGCCCTAACATGAACGCTAACCCTAAACTGTTGTCATACCCCAATCTGTACCCTACACCGTCCATGTTCCCTAACCCTAACCCTAACCCTAACCTTAACCCAAACCTTACCCGAAGCCTTATCCTAAACCGAGGCGTAATCCTAATCCGCATGCTTCCACTAACCTGTGCCCTAACACTTATGCTAACCCGAAACCTTTGTCGTACCGTAAACTTTACCCTAAACCATCCCCGTTCCCTAACCCTAACCCTAACCCTTATCCGAAGCCTTACACTAACCAGTGCCCTAAACCTAAACCGTATGATAACACTAACACATGCCCTAACACGTACGCTAACCCTGAACTGTTGTCGTAACCTAACCTGTACCCTAAACCGTCCCCTTTCCCTAACCGTAACCCTAACTCTAACCATAACCCTTAACCGTAGCCTTACTGAAACCCACGTCCTAATCCTAACCCATACGTTAACAGTAATCTGTGCCCTAACACGTATGCTAACCCTAAAGCATTGTTGTACACAAATCTGTACCCTAAACCATCCCCATTCCCTAACCCTAAGCATAATCATTACCCAAAGCCTTACCCTAACCCGTGCCCTAATCCTAATGTGTACGCTAACACTAACCCATGCCCTAACACGTTCACTAACTCTAAACCGTTGTCGTACCATAACCTGTAGCCTAAACCATACCCGTTCCCTAACCCTAACCCTAACACTAACGCTAACAGTAAACCTTACCCTAACACGTGCATTAACCCTATCTCTTACGCTAACCCTTGCCCTAAAACGAATGCTAACCCTAAACCGTTATCATACCCTAACCTTTACCTTAAACCATCCCCATTCCCTATCCCTAACCCTAACCCAAAGCCGTATCCTACCCCGTGCCCTAATCCTAACCCGTACGCTAACACTAACACGTGTCCTAACACGTATGCTAACCCTAAGCGTTGTCGTTCCCTAAACTGTACCCTAAACCGTTCCCGTTACCTAACCCTAAAACCCTAACCAACCCTAACACTAACCCTTACCCGAAGCCTTATCCTAACCCATGCCCTAATCCTAACCCGTAAGCTAACACTTACCCATGCCCTAACATATAAGCTAGCCCTAAACCTTTGTCGTACCCTAATCCGTACCCTAAACCCTCCCTGGTCTCTAACCCTAACCCTAAACCTAACCTTAATCCTAACGCTTACCCGAAGCCTTACCCTAAACTCTGCCTTAATCCTAACCCATATGCTAACACTAACATGTGCCCTAACACGTACGCTGACCCTAAACCATTGTCGTACACTAAACTGTAGCCTAAACCGTCCCTGTTCCCTAACCCTAATCATAAACTTAACCATAACCCTAACCCTAACCCTTAGCCGAATCCTTACCCTAACCCGTCCCCTAATCCTAACCCGTACGCTAACACTAAACCGTGCCCTAACACATACGCTAATCCTAAACTGTTGTCGTACCCTAACCTGCACCTTACACCATCCCCGTTCCATAACCCTAAACCTACCCTAACCCTAACTCTTGCCCGAAGCCTTACCCTAACCCGTGACCTAATCCTAACCCGTACGCTAACAGTAACTCGTGCCCTAACACATACGCTAACCCTGTACCGTTGTCGTTCACAAACCTGTATCCTAAACCATCCCCATTCCCTAACCCTAATCCTAAACCTAACCCTAACCCTAAAGCTTACCCGAAGCCTTACCCTAACCCATGGCCTAATCCTAAACCGTACGCTAACATTAACCCATGCCCTAACACGTATGCTAACACTAAACCGTTGTCGTACCCTAACCTGTGCACAAAACCATCCCCGTTCCCTTACCCTAACCCTAACCCTCACCCTAACCCTTAACCAAAGCCTTACCCTTACCCGAGCCCTAATCCTAATGTGTACGCTAACACTAACCCTTACCCTAACATGTATGCTAAACCTAAATCGATGTCATAACCTAACCTGTATCCTAAACCGTCCCCATTCTCTGACAGTAACCCCTACCCAAAGCCTTACACTAAACTGTGCCGTAATCCTAAACCGTACGCTAACACTAACACAATCCCTAACACGTACGTTAACTCTAAACCATTGTCCTACCCTAAACTGTACCATAAACCGTCCCCGTTCCCTAAACCTAACCCTAACACTAACGCTAACACTAACCCTTATCCTAACACGTGCATTAACCCTATCTCTTATGCTAATACTACCCCATGCTCTAACATGAATGCTAACCCTAAACCGGTCATACCCGAACCTGTACCTTAAACCATCCCCGTTCCCTAACCCTGACCCTAACCCGAAACATTACCCTACCCCGTGCCCTAATCCTAACCCGTACGCTAACACTAACACGTGTCCTAACACGTACGCTAACCCTGTACCGTTGTCATACACAAACTCGTACCTTAAAGTGTCCCCATTCCCTAACCCTAACCCTAACCCTAAAACGTACCCGAAGGCTTACCCTAACCCGTGCCCTACTCCTAACCCACACACTAACACTAACCCGTGACCTATCACGTACACTAACCCTGAACCGTTGTTGTACCCTAACCTGTACCCTAAACCGTCCATGTTCCCTAACCATAACCCTAATCTTAACCTTAACCCAACCCTTACCTGAAGCCTTACCCTAACCCGATACCTAATCGTAACCCGTACGCTAACACTAACCCATGCCCTAACACGTACATTAACCCTAAACCGTTGTCATACACTAAGCTGTTCACTACACCATCCCCGTTCCCTAACACTAATCCTGACCGTAACCCTAAGACTAACCTTTACCCGAAGCCTCACACTAACCAGTGCCCTAATCCTAAACCATAGGCAAACACTAACCCATGCACTAACACGTATGACTAACCTAAACCTTTGTCGTAACCTAAACTGTACCCTAAACCATACACGTTCCCTAACCCTAACCCTAACCCTAATCCTAACACTTACCTGAAGCCTTACCCTAAACTGTGCCCTAATCCTAACACATAATCTAACATTAACCCGTGCCCTAACACGTACGTTAACCTTGAACAATTGTTGTACCCTAACCTGTAGCCTAACCCGTCCCCATTCCCTAACCCTAATGCTAACCTTAACCCTAACTCTAATCCTAACACTAACTCTAACCCTAACGCTTACCTGAAGCCTTACCCTAACCCGTGCCCTAATCCTAAATGGTACGCTACACTAACCCATGCCCTAACACGTATGCTAACCGTAAACCGTTGTCTTACCCTAACCTGTACCCAAAACCGTCCCCGTTCCCTAACCCTAACACTTACCCAAAGCCTTATCCTTACCTTTAACCGAAGCTTTAGACTACCCTGTGCCCTAATCCTAACCCGTACGCTAACACTAACACATGCCCTATTACGTATGCTAACCTTAACCGTTGTCATTCCCTAACCTGTACACTAAAACATCCCCGTTCCCTAACTCTACCACTAACCCTTACCCGAAACCTTACCCCACACCGTGCCCTAATCCTAACCCGTACGCTAACACTAACACATGCCCTATTACGTATGCTAACCTTAACCGTTGTCATTCCCTAACCTGTACACTAAAACATCCCCGTTCCCTAACTCTACCACTAACCCTTACCCGAAACCTTACCCCACACCGTGCCCTAATCCTAACCCGTACACTTACACTAACACATGCCCTATTACGTATGCTAACCTTAACCGTTGTCATTCCCTAACCTGTACACTAAAACATCCCCGTTCCCTAACCCTAACCCGAACACTTACCTAACCCGTTCCCTAACCCTAACCCGTACGATAACACTAATACGTGCCCTAACACGTATGCTAACTCTAAACCGTTGTCATACCCTGAACTGTACCCTAAACCGTGCCCGTTACCTAGCCCTAACCCTAACCCTAACCCTTACCTGAAGCCTTACCCTAAACCGTGCCCTAATCATAACCCGTACGATAACACTAACCCATGCCCTAACACGTACAGTAACCCTAAACTGTTGTCATACCATAAGCTGTTCACTACACCATCCCCATTTTCTAACGCTAATACTAACCGTAACCCTAACCCTAACACTTACCTGAAGCCTTACCGTAACCCTAACACGTACGTTAAGCCTAAACCGTTATCGTACCCTAACCTGTACACTA
>NW_006785758.1:45384-48859 GCF_000442215.2 Lipotes vexillifer
CCTAACACGTACGCTAACACTAACACATGCCCTAACACGTACACTACCTTTAAACCGGTGTCATAACCTAACCTGTACAGTAGAATGTCCCCGTTCCCTAAATCTAACACTTACCCTAACACTGAACCTAACGCTTACCCGAAGCCTTACCCTAACCCGTGCCCTAATCCTAACACGTACAGTAACATTAACCAATGACATAACACTTACGCTAACCCTAAACTTTTGCTGTACTCTAACCTGTACCCTAAATGGTCCCATATTCCTAACACTAACCGTAACCCTAACCTTAAATCTAACCCCTACCCGAAGCCTTACCTTAACCAGTGCCCTAATCCTAACCCGTATAGTAACACTAACCCGTGCCCTAACACTTACGCTAACCCAAAAACGTAGTCGTAAACTAACCTGTACGGTAAACCGTCCCTGTTCCCGAACCCTAAACCTTACCCTGACCCTTACCCGAAGCCTTACCCTAACCCGTGTCCTAATCCTAAACCATTCACTAACACTAATCCTTGCCCTAACATGTACACTAATGCTAAACTGTTGACGTCGCTAACCTGTACCGTCAACCGTCCCCGTTCCCTTACCCTAACCCTAAACCTAACCCTAACACTTACCTGAAGCCTTACCCTACCCCGTTCCGTAACCCATACCAGTACACTAACACTAACCTGTGCCCTAAAACGTACGCTAACCCTGAACCATTGTTGTACACAACTCTGTACCCTAAACAATCCCCATTCCCTAACCCTAACCCTAACCCTAACCCTTACCCGAAGTCTTACCCTAATCCATGGCGTAACCCTAACACGTACGCTAACACTAACCCATGCCCTAATACATACACTAACCCTAAACCGTTGTTGTACACTAACCTGTACCCTAAACCGTCCCCTTTCCCTAAGCCTAACCCTAACCCTAACTCTAACCACAACCCTTAACCGTAGCCTTACTGAAACCCGCGTCCTAATCCTAACCCATACGTTAACAGTAATCCGTGCCCTAACATGTATGCTAACCCTGAACCATTGATGTACACAAATCTGTACCCTAAACCATCCCCATTCCCTAACCCTAACCCTAACCCAAAGCCGTACCCTACACCGTGCCCTAATCCTAACCCGTACGCTAACACTAACAAGTGTCCTAACACGTATGCTAACCCTAAGCGTTGTCGTTCGCTAAAGTGTACCCTAAATCATTCCCGTTACCTAACCCTAACCCTAACACTAACACTAACACTTACCCAAAGCCTTATCCTGACCCATGCCCTAATTCTAGCCGGTAAGCTAACACTAACTCATATCCTAACATGTACGTTAGCCCTAAACACTTGTCGTACCCTAATCTGTGCCCTAAAACCTCCCCGTTCTCTAACCTTATCCCTAAACCTAACCTTAACCCTAACCCTTACCCGAAGCCTTACCATAAACTGTGCCTTAATCCTAACCAGTAGGCTAACACTAACCCACGCCCTAACATGTACGCTAACCCTAACCCATTGTCGTACCCTAACTTCCACCTTACACCATCCCTGTTCCATAACCCTAAACCTAACCCTAACCCTAACTCTTACCTGAAGCCTTACCCTAACCCATGCCCTAATCCTAACACGTACGCTAACAATAACCCGTGACCTAACACGTATGCTAACCCTAAACCGTCATCGTAAGCTAAACTTTACCCTAAACCGTCCACGTTCCCTAACACTAACCCTAACCCTAACCCTAAACCTAACCCTTACCCGAAGCGTTAACCCAAACCGAGCCCTAATCCTAACCTGTACACTAACACTAACCCGTTCCATAACATGTACGCTAACCCTAAATCGTTGTCGTACCCTAACTTGTAGCCTAAATCGTCCCCGTTCCCTAACCCTAACCCTAACCCTAACATTTACCCGAAGCCTTATCCTAACCTGTGCACTAATCCTAAACCATATGCTAACACTAACCCGGGCCCTAACATGTATGCTAATCCTAAACCATTGTCATACCCTAACCTGTACCCAAAACCATCCCTGTTCCCTAACCCTAACCCTAACCCTACTCCTAACACTTACCCAAAGCCTTAACCTAACCCGTTCCCTAATCCTAACGCCTACGCTAACACTAACCCATGTCCTAACACGTACGTTAACTCTAAAGCATTGTCGAAACATAACCAGTAGCCTAAACCGAACCCGCTCCCTAACCCTAACCCTAACCCGAACACTAACACAAACACTTACCCGGAAGCTTACCCAAACCCGCGTCCTAATCCTAACCCATACGCTAACAGTAACCTGTGCGCTAACACGTATGCTAACCCTAAACCGTTGTCGTACCCTGAACTGTACCCTAAACCATTCCCGTTACCTAACCCTAACCCTAAACCTAACCCTTACCCGAAGCCTTACCCTAAACCATGCCCTAATCGTAACCCGTACGCTAACACTAACCTGTGCCCTAACACGAACGCTAACCCTAAACTGTTGTCGTACCCCAATCTGTGCCCTACACCATCCATGTTCCCTAAACCTAACCCTAACCCTAACCTTAACCCAACCCTTAGCAGAAGCCTTACCCTAAACCAAAGCCTAATCCTAACCCGTATGCTAAAACTAACCCATGCCCTAACACTTATGCTAACCCGAAACCTATGTCGTACCGTAAACTTTACCGTAAACCATCCCCGTTCCCTAACAATAAACCTAACCCTAACCCTTATCCGAAGCCTTACCCTAAACCGTGTCCTAATCCTAACCCATACGATAACACTAACCCATACCCTAACACGTACAGTAACCCTAAACCGTTGTCGTACCATAAGCTGTTCACTACACCATCCCCATTTCCTAACGCTAATCCTAACCGTAACCCTAACCCTAACCCTTAACCGAAGCCTTACACTAACCAGTGCCCTAAACCTAAACCATACGATAACACTAACACATGCCCTAACACGTACGCTAACCCTGAACTGTTGTCTTAACCTAACCTGTACCCAAAACCGTCCCCGTTCCCTAACTCTAACCGTAACACTTACCCTAACCCTTACCCGAAGCGTTACACTTACCCTTACATGAAGCCTTACCCTACTCCGTGCCCTAAACCTAACCCGTACGGTAACATTAATCCGTGCCCTAACACATAAGCTAACCCTAAACTGTTGTTGTATCCTAACCTGTAGCCTAAACCGTCTCTGTTCCCTAACCCTAACCCTAACCCTAACCTTAACGCTTACCCGAAGCCTTACACTAATCTGTGCCCTAATCCTAAACCGTACGCTAACACTCTGCCATGCCCTAACACTTATGCTAACCGTACATCGTAGTCGTACCATAACCTGTATGCAAAACCGTCACTGTTCCCTAACCCTTACCCTAACCCTCACCGTAATCCTTACCCAAAGCCTTACCCTTACATGTGCCCTAATCCTAATGTGCACACGAACACTAACCCATGCCCTAAAATGTATGCTAAACCTA
>NW_006785759.1:0-270 GCF_000442215.2 Lipotes vexillifer
TCTTCCAGGTCACTTATTCGTTCTTCTGCCTCAGTTATTCTGCTATTGATTCCTTCTAGTGTAGTTTTTTTTGTTTTGTTTTGCGGTACGCGGGCTTCTCAATGTTGTGCCCTCTCCTGTTGCAGAGCACAGGCTCCGGGTGCACAGGCTTGGTGGCCATGGCTCACGGGCCCAGCCGCTCCATGGCATGTGGGATCTTCCTGGACTGGGGCACGATCCCGTGTCCCCTGCATTGGCAGGCGGACTCTCAACCACTGTGCCACCAGGGAA
>NW_006785760.1:0-399 GCF_000442215.2 Lipotes vexillifer
ATTGACATATATACACTAATATGTATAAAATTACTAATAAGAACCTGCTGTATAAAAAATAAATTAAATAAAAATCAAAAATAATCTCTTTACTAGTAATGTTGAAGTATGATTTTCATATTCACACCTGTATACACCATACTTGTAGCTTTGAAATGTATTCTTGGGTGGAGACTGCCACGGAAAGGGAAAGTTTAGGCCTTAAGTTGTTGGAAGATAGGTCCGCTTTAGTCTTTAAATAGACAGTCTCCAGTCTCCAGTTAGTATGTGTTTAACAAGCTCGTCGTGTTTAACAAGCTCGTCGTCGTTCTCTCTGCGTCTAACGTCGTTGCTTCTCCAAACGTCCTGTTGCCTCTTTCTCCTCCTCTTCTCCTTCATTTCATTAATTAGTTTGGCGAG
>NW_006785761.1:0-208 GCF_000442215.2 Lipotes vexillifer
CTCCCTGGCCTGTCCTGCCTTTCTGGATTTTACACTTTTTTCAGATTGCCTTTTTGACCGGGGTGAATGAGGGTACATTGTAACGTAGATTTCTGTTGCAAGCTTGGTTGGTTGGCCAAAAAGTGCGTATGCGTTTTTTCCTGAGTATATTCAGGATAAAACGCATACGCCCTTTTTGGCCAAGGGCATCCTGGTCGGCATTCTGCCT
>NW_006785762.1:0-3517 GCF_000442215.2 Lipotes vexillifer
AGAAAGAAAGAAAGAAAGAAAGAAAGAAAGAAAAAGAAAGAAAGAAAGGAGGGAAGGAAGGAAAGAAAGAAAGAGAAAGAAAGAAAGAAAGAAGGAAAGAGAAAGGGAAAGAAAGAAAGAAAGAAAGAAGAAAGAAAGAAAGGGAGAGAAAGAAAGAAAATAAAGTTATTAAAATAAAACAAATAAAATATTTTTATTTTATTAAAAATAGAAAAAGTAAAGTAATAAAAAAAAATTTTTAAAAAGAAAGAAAGAAAGAAGAGAGCAACCAAACCAAAAAACAACTCCACCAATGATAAGAAGTGCTAAAAACTATACTAAAAAAAACAGACAGAACCCTAGGACAAATGGTAAAAGAGTGCTATAGAGACAAAATTACATAAAGAAGCATGCACATACACACTCACAAAAAGAGAAAAAGGAAAAAACGTATATATCTATATATAAAAAAAAGGAAGAGAGCAACCAAATTAATAAAGAAATCTACCAATGATAATAAACTCTAAATACTGAACTAAGATAATGTTTAATCCTAAACATAAAACCAGAAGCACATTAGATGCAGAAAGCAAACCCCAAGTCTACAGTTTCTCCCAAAGTCCACCCCTCAATTTAGGGATGATTCGTTGTCTTTTCAGGTATTCTAGAGATGCAGGGTACCTCAAGGTGATTGTGGAGATTTAATCCGCTGCTCCTGAGGCTGCTGGGAGAAATTTCCTTTTCTCTTGTTTGTTCGCACAGCGGCTGGGGTTCAGCTTTGTATTTGGCCCTGCCTCTGCATGTAGGTCACCTGAGGGTGTCTGTTCTTCGCTCAGACAGGACAGGGTTATAGTAGCAGCTGATTAGGGGGCTCTGGCTCACTCAGGCTGGGGGGAGGGAGTGGAACGGAATGTGGGGCGAGTCTGTGGCAGCAGAGGGTGGTGTGACATTGTGACAGACTGAGGTGCGCTGTGTGTTCTCCTGGGGAAGTTGCCCCTGGATCACAGGACCCTGGCAGTGCTGGGGTGTCTTGATGAGGCTTAAGACGTTGCTGGATGCCAGTTTCTGAGAGTCATGTATCCTAAGTTTTAGAATTGGGTTTGTACCTTTAAAATAACGGTGGTGGTTCTTAACACTAGCATTTGTACATGCTGATGATTTGCAATTATTTGTGAGTTATGTTATGAGTAAAGTAAAATCTAGAGTCATATTTATTAATACTATAACATTACCTTCCTCACTGGTATTCTGGTTTCTTCCTTGAATATGAGAGAATAGGGTAAGATACAGAAGGTATGTAGGAAATTACTCGTAACCTACCTCTCAGTTTGTTTTAATCCCAGGTCACACTTACTGATTGAGCATTACTAGTTGTGAGGGTTATTTTTATGTTGTGAGATGTGATTTTAGAGCTATATTTATTATCTTTATCCATGGATGAATATCTGCTTCAGGCTATGATGGAGTGACTGGTACTAGGCTAGTCCTCCTGCCATAAATATGAGTAAACAACTAGTTAAGTGGGCACATGTATGAAACAACTGTGCATTAGACAACAAGCAGCTCATGAGATCCACAAAAGCTGGAAACAAGCAAGGCAAGCCCTATGGTAACTCTACTTTCTCCCTAGAAGCATTTACTAGACCTCAGCAAAGGTAGCAGAAACCAAACAAAATCCAATGGTCTTGCTGAGCTGAGATAAAGATTAAAGTTTGGAGAAGCTGAAGCTGCCAAAATTTGTAGGATGAAGTTATGCAGATTAAGGAGCTACTCAGAAAACAAGCTTAAAAAATCTGTGTGTAATACTTTTGAGTTTTTAGCTGAATAGTAAGTTGCAGGTGTATAAGGTAAGACTCCACAAGGCTTGGCAAAGAACAGTTACTGGGAAAGAACAGCTACTAGGGCCCAAATGGTGGGGAGCCATTTGGTATCCAATCAGCTGGTGTAGAGAGACCTCATGCAATACCCAGGGTATTTGATAAAGATCTCAGAAAGTCCAAGCCTTAAGAGTAAGACCAAATTAATCCTTGAGTAAAGACTACTTTAGACCTGACCTAACATAACAACAACAGCAGCAGCAGCAGCAGCAGCAGTAGCAATAACAATATGTCCAAAGAATCAAGCTGTTCTATAAGTAAATTAACTACCTGCCAAGTCAAAGGCTAACATTTTTCAAAGGAAACAACAAAGCCCAGACACTGAATACCTTAACATTCACAATATTCAGCTTTCAATCAAAAATATATGACATGTGAAAAAATAGGAAAAAGTGAAGCACAGTAGTAAAAATGGACCCAGAAATGAGAGAGATGATGGAATTAGCAGATAAGGAAATTAAAATACTTATTATAACTATGTCAAGAATTTAAAGGAAACATGAACACAATGAATAGAGAAATGAAAACTATAAAAAAAAGGAGTCTTCTAGAGATAAAAATACAATGGCTGAAGTGGAAAATTCACTCAATAGATTTAAGACAAATTGATCACTTAAAAAGAAAACATCAGCAAATTTGGAGACTGGAAAAAAAAATAATAGAGTCTTAAGACCTGTGGGCACTCAAGTAATTTTGAATGTATTTCATTGGCATCTCAGAAAAGGTGGAGAGAAGAAAAATACAGTTGTCTATTCTTAAATTATTTATGAAGTACTATAATATTATTTGAAGATAGATTGCTATAAGCTGATGATTTTGTAAACCCAGAGCAATAACTAAAAAATATAAAACAAAGAGGTATACACTTATCAATTAAAAGAAGAGACAGAATGGAATACAGAAAAGAAAAATCAATTTTTTTCCAAAAGAAGGAATTAAAAAGACAGACAACAAACAGGAAAATGGTATACTTAAATTCAACCATATCAAAATTGCATGAAATATAAATGGCCTAAACATATCTATTAAAAGTAAAAAATTGTTATATTGAATTAAAAAAATAAGACATGGCTAAATACCATTTATAAGAAAAGAAACAGATAGTTTAACGTAAAATAATGGAAAAGTTATACCATGCAAAAACATAGTAAATATGTAGTGGCTTTATTCATATCAGACAATGTAGACTTTAGGACAAAAAATATTTTTAGAGCTTTTAGAGGGGTATTAAGAGGATCAAATTATTAGGTACATATAACAGTCTTAAGTACATACACACTTAATGACAGTTATAAAATACATGGAGAAAACCTGACAAACTGAACAGATGAAATAGAAAAAATCCACAATAATAATTGGTGATCTCAACATTCTTTTTTCAGCAATTGATAGAACAAGAAGAAAGAAAATCAGTAATGAGGACATCTTGAAAAACAATATCAACCAACCTGACCTCATTGACATTTGTAGAATATTGCATTCAACAACAGTATCATACAAATCCTTTCCAATATTTAAAAGGATTTAAATCATGCAGATCATACAGAGTATGTTTTCTTTCTTTTTTTTTGGCAGTACGTGGGCCTCTCACTGTTGTCGCCTCTCCCGTTGCGGAGCACAGGCTCTGGACGCGCAGGCTCAGCGGCCATGGCTCACGGGCC
>NW_006785763.1:0-262 GCF_000442215.2 Lipotes vexillifer
CAGCCGTTTTCATGTCGGCCATTCAACGGAAGACGCTCACAGAGTCCAACAAAGGTCGATAACCCAAGCCCCAGGAATGGGGCTTTTTTTATTGCAGATAATTTGCATCACCCAACGGACACCTTAAGAAGTAACAGCACCAAACTATATATATAAACACAAAAGCTTGCCAAAAAACAAAACCCCCGTAATGTGAAATGAACATTTAATATTCAGGGGCGAAAGATGGCAAGAAATGGATTTAATTTAGTTGAACTCACGC
>NW_006785765.1:0-5103 GCF_000442215.2 Lipotes vexillifer
GCCCTTTCTTCAAAGAGCCCTTGTTCCTTTTATTAGAGAACGGTATTAAAAACTTACACGTGGGAGCTAAATATGCTCAGCTGACAGTACATCAAAATGTATGCATGCATCCCAGCCTATGCATATACACATAATTATAAAGATTTCCATGTGGAACTATGTGTAGGCTAAAGATAGTTTATACTGATATCTCCAAGCGGATCTGTTATGCCATGGATATTGTAACCTTCTCCCTTTGTTTGACTGTAACATCCAACTCCAGTGGTAAGAAACCTGGCTTCCACCATTTGTCATTTATTAAATTCAGTGCTTGTTCCATTTGATGACTGATACCGTAGTTTCAGTACTGTTAGCTGCTACCCCTCATGGGAAAGAACACAGAGTCCACTGTGTATGTATGGCACAGTTTGTCTTTGGCCTACAGATTCTGTACATTTCAAAAGTTAACTTAGGTCAGCCCACTTGTCCCACTATCAACAGTGTGTTTTCATACATTTCTGAATCAGTTAGATTCTTTGTTACATTCTGTATTCCAGTCTTTGACACTCCCATATCCTAAGTAGCTAAGTTTGAATAGATTGTAAATTACTTGTTGGGTTGTAAAAATCTGTGGGTGTAGCCAAATGCATAGTGACAGGTATTCACCACTATAGAATCATATGCAGAATTTCAGCCACATATTCCGTAAACTGTTTACCAGGTCAGTTTTGCCTTTTCTGGAATGTCATATAAAGGAGGTCATACAGTGTGTAGCACTTCAGACTGGATTCTTTCACTTAGCAATGTAAGTGTTAGATGCATCTATTTTTTTTTTTTTTTGTACAGGTTGGTGATCCATTCCTTTATATCTCTGAATACTATTGCACTGCATGTATATGAGAGGAAAAATAATTTTCCCTCTACACTTCTGTGTTCTTTATTGAGATCCCCCTTGTAATGAAAAAGAGACGAACTGGAGAAAACAATCAGGATTTTAGTATATACCATGCGTACCTCCTGTGTACTTGAAAGATACCCAGGAAAACGGAGTCACTCTCTGAAATGGCCCAAGCCGTTACCTTAAATGCTTCTGCTGAGAACAAAAAAAGATGTTAGGGAATGGAGGCAGCCATTTAAGGGATGTTATTAGGCAAAGCCTAGTAAACAAGGGATGGTTGTTACACAGATTTACATCCAGGCCTATTTCATTGAGAAGCTTTTTTTTTTTTTTTAAACATTTATTTATTTGGCTGCGCCGGGTCACAGTTGAGGCCTGTGGAATCTTTAGTTGCGGCATGTGGGCTCTTAATTGCAGCATGCGGGATCTAGTTCCCTGACCAGGGATTGAACCCTGGTCCCCTGCATTGGGAGCATGAAGTCTTAACCACTGGACCAGCAGGAAAGACCCAACAAGCTTTCCTTGATATTTAGTCATCATTCAATTCCTGGTCCAGAGAGGGACATACCCTTACAAATGGAGATATCCTTAATAAATGTAAATTTACCTCCTAAAAGGGCATTTTCTACTTGGTTTTGAAAGATTCTCCTGGGTCTGCTGTTTCTTAAATTAATCAGTCCAAAATAATCCTTTTGTCAAATGGGCATATTTTGGGGTGGTGTATTCTGCTCCCCTTGACGTGTATGTGCCCTAATTTGCTTATGAATTCATCTGCAGAGGGACATCCTGATATCTTTAAGTTTATAGCCATTATGAATAGAGCTGCTGTGCATTGCTTGATGCTAGTTTTGGTTTGAACACAGTTTTTCAAAGCAGTTGTCTAAATACAAGAGGTACACTTGTTGCATCCTAAGGTGAGACTTTTTAGATTTGGAAAAAGCTGCCAAACTGTCTTCCAAAGTTGGTTGTACATGCATTCCACCAGCATCTTGAGTTTATTCTTGTATGTTTGTTTACTGCCTGTTTATCTTCTTGGACCAGGTGTGTGTTTCAATCTTCAGCAAATTTTAGTGGCGTTGTTGGCATAACCCGAGTACAAATCCTTTATCAGATATGTGTTTTGGAAATAGTTTCTTGCAGTTTGTGGTTTGTCTTCCAGTTTTCTGAATAAGGTCACCAGACCCGAAGTCATGTAGATTATCTTTTTTTTTTCCCTAGGATTTTTATAGTTTGGTAATTTAAATTTGCCTATGGGCATTTTGAGTGAATTTTGGTTTAAGTTGTCAAAATTGTGTCTACATTCATTTCATTACATACAGTTTGTAATTACTTGCTCCTTAGCCATCTTTTGAGAAGATACAGTGAGATACTTGGCTCCACTTCAGTTTGGATTTCCAAACTTAGTATACACAGCAGAACTGCCTTCCAGATGAGGCCTCTGGGTTTGTGAGTGAGGCACTCCCGGCACTTTTCTCACATCCCACAGGGGGTGCCAAACCCACATGTGTGACCCTGGGGGCACAGGTGCACCCTGTCCACAGACTTTGCTCTGTGACACACCGACAGGAGCTTTGTTTCCTGTCAGGGCTTAGGTTTCTGGACCATGGGGCATTGTCCACACTGACAGGAGCTGGGTTTTCTCAGGCACCACTGGTGAGGAGACTCCACAAGAGGAAAAAATGAGCAAGTGTGGAGAATCTTCCTGTGCAGCTGACTGCTGGGTGGGTTGGGTGCATCTTCAGGGGACTCAGGAGAGAAAGGGTTTAATGTGGAATACTGTGCACTTTTAGTTAGTTTTATGTACAGTGTAGATGGTGACCAGTGTCTTTCTTTGGAGTCTGGTGTCTAGTTTTCCTGGCACGGTTTGATGATGGCTTTAGGTAGAATAAACTTTTTTTTTTTTACATCTTTATTGGAGTATAATTGCTTTACAATGGTGTGTTAGTTTCTGCTTTATAACAAAGTGAACCAGCTATATGTATACATATATCCCCATATCCCCTCCCTCTTGCGTCTCCCTCCCACCCTCCCTGTCCTACCCCTCTAGGTGGTCACAAAGCACCGAGCTGATCTCCCTGTGCTATGCAGTTGCTTCCCAGTAACTATCTATTATATGCTTGGTAGTGTATATATGTCCATGCCACTCTCTCACTTTGTCACAGCTTATTCTTCTCCCCCCCCATATCCTCAAGTCCATTCTCTAGTAGGTCTGTGTCTTTATTCCTGTCTTAACCCTAGTTTCTTCATGACAGTTTTTTTCTTAAGTTCCATATATATGTGTCAGCACACGGTATTTGTCTTTCTCCTTCTGACTGACTTCACTCTGTATGATAGACTCTAGGTCCATCCACCTCATGACAAATACCTCAATTTCATTTCTTTTTATGGCTGAGTAGTATTCCATTGTATATATGTGCCACAACTTCTTTATTCATACATCCGATGATGCACACTTAGGTTGTTTCCATCTCCTGGCTATTGTAAATAGAGCTGCAATGAATATTTTGGTACATGACTCTTTTTGAATTATGGTTTTCTCAGGGTATATGCCCAGTAGTGGGATTGCTGGGTCATATGGTAGTTCTATTTGTAGTTTCTTAAGGAACCTCCATACTGTTCTCCATCGTGGTTGTACCAATTCACATTCCCACCGGCAGTGCAAGAGTGTTCTCTATTGTCCACACCCTCTCCAGCATTTATTTCTAGATATTTCGGTGATGGCCATTCTGACTGGTGTGAGATGGCATCTCATTGTAGTTTTGATTTGCATTTCTCTAATGATTAATGATGTTGATCATTCTTTCATGCGTTTGTTGGCAATCTGTATATGTTCTTTGGAGAAATGTCTATTTAGGTCTTCTGCCCATTTTTGGATTGGGTTGTTTGTTTTTCTTGTTATTGAGCTGCATGAGCTGCTTGTAAATTTTGGAGATTAATCCTTTGTCAGTTGCTTCATTTGCAAATATTTTCTCCAATTCTGAGGGTTGTCTTTTGGTCTTGTTTACGGTTTTCTTTGCTGTGCAAAAGCTTTGCAGTTTCATTAGGTCCCATTTGTTTATTTTTGTTTTTCTTTCCATTTCTCTAGGAGGTGGGTCAAAAAGGATCTTGCTGTGATTTATGTCATAGAGTGTTCTGCCTATGTTTTCCTCTAAGAGTTTGACAGTTTCTGAAATTCAGTATTTACACTTGGGAACCTTTGGAATTGCTTTCTGCTTTCAATATTTTGTATCCATAATTGAATTCATGGTTGTAGAACCCACGAATATGAAGGGCTGATTGACTTTTATTTTAAGTGTCTCTATGGTGTGAGGCAAGGGTCAAATTTCATTCCTGTGCACGTGGATAGTCAGTTGCCTAGCACCATTTGTTGAAAAGACCATTCTTTCCTTAATTGAATGTTGTTTGCCTATGTCAAAAATTATTCTAGCAGGATGCGTTTATTTTGGGGTTGTTTATCCAGTTTCATTTATATGTATATCTTTATGCTAGTATCACAATGTTTCATTTACTGTTGCTTTGTACTGAGAGTTTAAATTGGCAAATGTGTGCCTCCAACTTTGATTTTATTTTTCAAGTTTGTTTTTGCTTTTTAGGGGTCCCTAGAAAATCCATATGAATGTTATAATCAGCTTGTGTATTGCTTCCCAAATTTTCACTGAGATCACCTTGGCTCTAGATGTCTTTGTGCATTATTGCCATATTAACAATATTAAGTTTTCCCATCACCATGAGATGGCTTTGTATCTATTTAGGTTTTCTTTCATTTATTTCAGCCATGTTTTTTCATTTTCTGTGTACCAGTCTTGAACCTTGATTAAAGCTATTCCTAAATATTCTAATCATATTGACATTGTTTAAAATGGAGCTCCCTTCTTAAATTCCTTTTGAGTTTATTAACTGGTAGTTTATAAAAGTAAGTAGAGGGACTTCCCTGGTGGTCCAGTGGTAAAGAATCCACCTTGCAACGCAGGGGACGCCGGTTTGATCCCTGGTCAGGGAACTAAGATCCCACATGCCGCGGGGCAAGTAAGCCCGTGCCACGACTACTGAGCTCTCGCACCTCAACTAGAGAGCCTGCGTGCTGCAAAGTCCAGAGTCCACGCACTCTGGAGCCCGTGTGCTACAACTAGAGAGAGAAAACCCACATGCCACAACTAGAGGGAGAAAACCCGCGTGCCACAACTACAGACAAGGCTGTGCACCGCAACGAAGGTACCGTGTGCTGC
>NW_006785766.1:0-342 GCF_000442215.2 Lipotes vexillifer
AAAAAAAAAAAAAAAACCAACCAATCCCAAAATGGGCAGAAGACCTAAACAGATATTTCTCCAAAGAAGATATACAGATTGTCAACAAACACATGAAAATATGCTCAACATCAGTAATCATTAGAAATCAAATCAAAACTACAATGAGGTATTACCTCATACTGGTCATCATGAAAAAATCTACATACAGGGCTTCCCTGGTGGCACAGTCCTTGAGAGTCTGCCTGCCAATGCAGGGGACACGGGTTCACGCCTCAGTCTGGGAAGATCCCACATGCTGCGGAGCGGCTGGGCCCAGGAGCCATGGCCGCTGAGCCTGCGCGTCTGGAGCCTGTGCTCCGC
>NW_006785767.1:0-833 GCF_000442215.2 Lipotes vexillifer
CTGAAGATCTCTTTTTTATCCACATTTCATGAGTAGGCTGCATTAGATCTTGAATGGATATAAACCCAAAGTGAAAGTGATTTCTCTGAAAACTACATTTCCCCACATACAGAAGTGTAAATATTTAAAGATCTGTTCTTCTAAATCATGTTGTTTGTACCACACTGTTAAAATTTGAAAGAGCTTGTAAGGAATTGTATTCGTGTGATAACGTTTAGAAGGAGAGAATCAGAACTATTTCTTTTTAGCAATTATTTGAATTACCAGGAACACTAAGGTTTTTGTTTATACTCAATGCCATATACTCAATGCCATAATGCCATAAGTGGATCCTTTAAGAGAAGAAAAAAAGTTCTCTAATACCTAGAGTTATCCTACTTTTGGATAGTAGAAAAGCAAATGGTGTCAAAGTCATTCCTTATCCAGTTTCAAAATACTGAAAATATTTTGAACTGTATGCCTTGAATGTATTTATGTTTTCTTGGAACAAACTGCTTTTATTGATCTTATGATACCATTAATAAAAATAAAAAGGTTATAAAATTATTCTAATTAGAGTTTTACAGTGCTAGAAATTAAACCTATATTTAACTGATTTTTATTTTTTCCTTTTTTTTTTCTTAACTAGGTCCTTTCTGATGTTGCTTGAGCTTATTTTCCTGCAGTTGATCTCATTCCTGTTGGCTTAATATTAAGTCCCGTGACAATACTAAGTTAATATTCATTTTTAGACCTCATTTATAGCACTAGGAAAATATAGAAAAAACTTTACCTGTGCATTAGATGACCTAATTTCTTCTGTTCTTAGAAACACCATACCTTTTATAAATAAT
>NW_006785768.1:0-776 GCF_000442215.2 Lipotes vexillifer
AGGGTACAACAACGGTTGAGGCTTAGCGTACGTTTTAGGGCATGGGTTAGTGTTAGCGTATGGTTAGGATTTCGGCACGGGTTAGGGTAATGCTTCGGGTAAGGCTTAGGGTTACGGCTAGGGTTAGGGTAAGGGAATGGAGACGGTTTAGGCTAAAGGTTGCGTTACGACAACGGTTGAGGGTTAGCGTACGTTTCAGGGCCCTGGTTAGTGTTACTGTACGGGTTAGGATTAAGGCATAGTTTAGGGTAAGGTATCGGGTAAGGTTTAGGGTCAGAGTTAGGGTTAGGGTTAGGGAACGGGGATGGTGTAGGCTACTGGTTAGTGTACGATAACGGTTGAAAGTTAGCATACGTGTCAGGGCATGGGTTAGTGTTAGTGTATGGTTTAGTATTAGGGCAAGGGTTAGGGTAATGCTTCGGGTAAGGGTTAGTGTTAAGGTTAGGTTTAGGGTTAGGGTTAGGGAACGGGGACGGTTTAGGGAACATGTTATGGTACGATAACAGTAGAGGGTTAGCGTACGTGTTAGTGCACGGGTTAAGTTAACGTATGGGTTAGGATTAGGGCACTGGTTAGTGGAAGGCTTCGGGTAAGGGTTAGGGTTAGGGATAGGGTTAGGGTTAGAGAAACGGGACGGTTTAGGGTACAGGTTAGTGTACATGAACAGTTGAGGGTTAGCGTGCCTGTTAAGGCATGCGTTAGTGTTAGCGTACGGGTTAGGATTAGTGCACGGGTTAGGGTGAGGCTTTGGGTAAGGGTAATGAATAGGGCCAGGG
>NW_006785769.1:0-442 GCF_000442215.2 Lipotes vexillifer
CATCCACCAGAACACAGGCACTAATCCCCTCCACCAGGAAGCCTACACAACCCACTGAACCAATCTTACCCACTGGGGGCAGACCCCAAAACAACGGAAACTACAAACCTGCAGCCTGCAAAAAGGAGACCCCCAAACACAATAAGTTAAGCAGAATGAGAAGACAGAGAAACACACAGAAGATGAAGGAGCAAAGTAAAAACCCACCAAACAAAACAAATAAAGAGGAAATAGGCAGTCTACCAGAAAAAGAATTCAGAATAAAGATAGTAAAGGTGATACAAAATGTTGGAAATAGAATGGAGAAAATTCAAGAAACATTTAACATGGACCTAGAAGAACTAAAGAGTAAACAAACAATGATAAGCAACACAATAAGTGAAATGAAAAATTCTCTAGAAGGAATCAATAGCAGAATAACTGAGGCAGAAGAACGGATAAG
>NW_006785770.1:0-314 GCF_000442215.2 Lipotes vexillifer
TTTTTTTTTTTTTTTTTTTGCGGTCCGTGGGCCTCTCACTGTTGTGGCCTCTCCCGTTGCGGACCCTCAACCACTGCGCCACCAGGGAAGCCCAGGAAATACCTTTTAAAAGTTCTTAAGATTTTGGAAATCAGAGAGTTCTTCGTGTAAAGAGGAGGAAATGCCTTCATTCAACATGTGTTTACTGTGCCACTACTATGTGTCAGACATTTTTGTAGATAGTGCAAATATGGATATGTGCTAAATAAAAATTACACAGGGCTTCCCTGGTGGCGCAGTGGTTGAGAGTCCGCCTGCCGATTCAGGGGACATGG
>NW_006785771.1:0-259 GCF_000442215.2 Lipotes vexillifer
TTTTGCGGTACACAGGCCTCCCACTGCTGTGGCCTCTCCCGTTGCAGAGCACAGCCTCCGGATGTGCAGGCTCACCAGCCATGGCCCACGGGCCCGGCCGCTCCACAGCACGTGGGATCCTCCCAGACCAGGGCACGAACCCGCATCCCCTGCATTGGCAGGTGGACTCCCAACCACTGCGCCACCAGGGAAACCCTGTTTGTAGATTTTTTGATGATGGCCATTCTTACTGGTGTGAGGTGATACCTCATTGTAGTTT
>NW_006785772.1:0-540 GCF_000442215.2 Lipotes vexillifer
GGGAGTCCGGGGAAAAGTCTGGACCTGCCAAAGAGGCAAGAGACTTTTTCTTCCCTCTTTGTTCCTGGTGCGCGAGGAGAGGGGATTAAGAGCGCTGCTTAAAGGAGCTCCAGAGATGGGCGAGAGCCACGGCTATCAGAGCGGACCCCAGAGACGGGCATGAGACGCTAAGACTGCTGCTGCCGCCACCAAGAAGCCTGTGTATGAGCACAGGTCACTATCCACACCTCCCTTCCAGGGAGCATGTGCAGCCCGCCACTGCCAGGGTCCCAGGATCCAGGGACAACTCCCCCGGGAGAACGCACGGCGCACCTCAGGCTGGTGCAACGTCTCGCCGCCCTCTGCCGCCGCAGGTTCGCCCCGCACTCCATGCCCCTCCCTCCCCCAGGCCTGAGTGAGCCTGAGCCCCCGAATCAGCGGCTCCTTTAACCCTGTCCTGTCTGACCGAAGAACAGACGCCCTCTGGCGACCTACACGCAGAGGCAAGGCCAAATCCAAAGCTGAGCCCCTGGGAGCTGTGAGAACAAAGAAGAGAAAGGG
>NW_006785774.1:0-274 GCF_000442215.2 Lipotes vexillifer
CCTGTAGTTTTCTTTCTTTGTGACATCTTTGTCTGGTTTTGGTATCAAGGTGATGGTGGCCTCTTAGAATGAGTTTGGGAGTGTTCTTCACTCTGCTATATCTTGGAAGAGTTTGAGAAGGATAGGTGTGAGCTCCTCTCTAAATGTTTGGTAGAATTCGCCTGTGAAGCCATCGGGTCCCGGGCTTTTGTTTGTTGGAAGATTTTAAATTACAGTTTCAATTTCACTGCTTGTGATTGGTCTGTTTATATTTTCTATTTCTTCCTGGTTCAGT
>NW_006785776.1:0-4203 GCF_000442215.2 Lipotes vexillifer
GCACGCATACCGCAAAAAAAAAAAAAAAAGAAAGAAAAAAAAGAAAAAAAAGGAAAAGAAAAGGTAGAACAGGCATAGGTAAAATGTGTAACTGATCTGACACCATTTTTCTAACTGTAACTTCGTATAGCATCTGTAATTCGATTGAAGCATCTTAATCACTGGTCTACTTCTCTTGTTTATTCTAGTGCTATTACTACTATTACCAAATTAGAAATTAGTTCTTGTCACCTCGACTGGTGTTTGGTATTTACTTGGGGGAGGAGGGTTATAATAGTTCACTGGCTATTAACTGCTAAAATGTATGGTGCAAACAGATAATAATCACATTCTCATCTATAAACGATGATTGAGAGTCCCATATTAATGTAAATTATTCTGGCAAATTCTACATGCCTTCATGAAAGGAAACACTTCACTGTGATCAACTAATGCTATTGGAGCTTCTCAAATACTCATTATTGTCTTCCCATCCTTTATAATAATCACAGTTAAATTATTTACATGTTATTTTTTTCTTTCAGAAATGAGTGCATTAAAGACATATAAGTTTGCTCAAATAAATATCAATAAATTAGTCTTCCTAATTATTGTTCATATCTTTCAGTTCTTAGATAAGGCAATTGGTTCACCATCATCCTAGGCTGGTGCTAAAACTCAGTGTGGTGTCCCAATATATGACATATATCAACAGCACAGTGTCTGATACAACCAAATAAACTGGTAACTAAAATTGTTTAAAAGGGTAAACTTTTGAATAAAAAACTGCAAGGCACACTGGAGTCTATGGTCATGTCAGCTTGGACAAATCTCAATCCATTTGGGGTAAAAATAAAATTAATGGCATAGTCCCATACTTTCCACTTCACAAATGTCAGGAAATATAAAGTAAGTGCTTCAGAAAAAGACACTTTATAAAACACAGACTATCATTATTTTTTAAATGATTAAAAATCATATTTTCAAAAATAGAGTAAATTTCTAAATATATATATATATATGTATATATATTCAAACTTCAAACATCTGTGGTCTACCTACATAATCAAAGAAAGTAATCAGGAAAAATGAATATTCTATGAGTTCTAAGCAAATTACTCTCAAATATGCCACATTTAACAGTATGGAGTGAAACACAGGTCAAGATTCAAGAACCATGGGGAAGCTTACATGTTTATCAGGTTATCATGAATGTTATAGAAAGGTAATATCATTGAAAGAAGTGAGAATTAGAAATATGAACAGAATTCCCATTTCACTTTCTTAAATTTTATACCAGTTTTTAAATAGAAACACCAGTTTCTATTTAAAAAGGAAAACTAGGATCCCATTTTTATCTACAAGGAGATAAAATTAAAATATTATAATATGCGAGTTTTAGAAGATTCAACCTTTGGAAAATAGCATACTAACCCTATAAATTTGTTACAAAAATAATCGTATCAACTTGGGTAAACTGTAATCAATTTAATGCAATCAGTATATTTCAGATTGCATTCATGAGTGATACAGAAAGACGATAAGATTAGAGCTTACACTCCCATCATATAAAAAGGGAATACACTTGCATACTCTGTTTCTATTTTCAAAGCAAATGTTCAACTCTAAAATCATAAATCGAATTTTTTCCCCCAACAGAAAAAGAAAGTCTGAAGTCTGTTGCCAAAAAATCAGTTTTGATAAACATTTCAACTTTAGAATAAGAATATCTAACTAAAACCAATTTCAGAGGAATGCTATGAAAATTTTCTTCCAAGATGCTTTATGACAAAGATACACTGTTCTTAGAGGCATTGATATTAGACACTAGTATAAGGCTTGAATCAGAATTAATAGTGTCCATTAAATTTTCCATAGCAGAAATTCAAAGTACTAAATACACCAATGAGACTTGGATCATTAACCATTTAATTTTAAACTTTTTTTTTTTTAAATATGGTCCTCAGACAATGTTCTACATCTCTTACAAATAAATACATGCTTTATTTGTAAGTTTGGGAATTTATAACACTGAGCAAAGAATTGTTATGCAGGAATCTATATGCATCCTTAAAAATGTATGTGTACTCTGACTTGCTGTAATAGAGTTACTCACTGTTTAATTAATATTAAGTCCTGTTCTTTATGATCAAGAGATTCCTTTTTCGTATTCATCCCTTAGAAGGCCCATAAACTACATCTCATACTAATGAAGCTAAGGTTTTCCAGGAAGCCTAGAAGTATTCTTATGTCAATTCAAAGCCTTAATAAAATTAGTTTTCACAATAAATATATTTTCTCCACGTATAATATGGAAAATTGTGTAAATGCATATGTTAATTTCATGAACAACATGACATGATCTTTCAAACAAATGGATGTATGTTTTTATATCACATTTCTGGGGGTTTTAGGCAGTGTGTAATAACAGCTAATGCTAGTAACTATGTGTCAGGCTCCAGGTATGATTCTATATAAATGCTTTATTTGCTGATCTCATGTAACCTTGCTTGCAGCTCTGTAGGAGAGAGGTCTCTTTACTGTCCTCATTTGTAAAATGAGGAACTAAGGCCCCTGGAGAACAGGAAAACTGGCAAAGGTTACAGAGCCATAATTGGCTGAACCAGGCTTTGAAGTGAGTTAGTTGAACTTGAGAACCTGTGCTCATAACCAGGACAGTGTATTTCTCGCTCTGTAAAATATTAAATGTTCCTTGGTCAACACTAGAGTGCTTGAATTATCTAGAGTGCTTGAAAGAGGTTTCCAAAATAGCTCTCCATCTTGTCTGCATAGAGTATGTAATGTATTTGATTTTCACTAGTACATAGAAGACAGATTTGCTCTTGGCCTTGGCAGAATTGTGAAAGAAGAGAGGTGGGCATACCTCCCCTTCCTTTTCAGCTCTTCTCAGGGTGTCCAGAAATTCTCCTAAAACCCCAGCTCTTTTTATGTTAATATACCCTTGCTCTTAGGCCATTGTTAACTAATCTTTCTGGATAAAACATTGAAAACTTTCCTGATATATTCTGCTCCATTTATTTAACGTTCAATCCAATTAAGCTGTTCCAAAAAAATCAGCCATTTTAGAAAGTAATAACTTTCTTCAAAATCCAGTTATCATTAATTTTCTTTTTGGCAAGGGGTTGAGATTAAAAAATAAAAAACTTTATATGGTCCAGTCTCTGACTGACCTGCAGGGAATAGAGTCCCAGAAGGCAAGGAGAGGAGTCCATATCACACTTCTCAAAATGAGGTCTAAATAGGCCCACAGGACAGCAATGGGATGGGTGTGAGCCAGTGTGGGTGCTAAAAGCCACAGGATAAATACCGTACTCCTTCTAGAAACATGGACTTTACTTGGTAGCAATAATTTTAAACATTATTTTTCATTTTAAAAAGGGATGTCACCAAATCAGATGTGCTATTTACATGATTTTTTAAGAATAGAACAGAGACTTGAGACAAATTTTATGATTTTACCTTTTGAAGGCTGCATTCCTAAATACCTCCTTTCTTTCCCCAGGATAAAGTCAGGATTTCCTGACCTCAGAGTCTTTAGGAGAACAGGTTGAAAATTACTTGATCAGAAACACATGAAAACTGAGAAATAAAGACATTTTCCAATTCATTGTACAATAATCTGTTTTTACGTTAACTCTAATTGGACAAAATATACTCTGATACTGACAGACTGGAACATGCCATCTTCCTGCCTCTAAATTTAGTTAATATTATACTGAATTAGGTAGAAAGAGGGGAAATCTATCATCAATACTGGCCTCTGTGCAAATGGTCACATTTAATAAGAGCTGTGATATTTGAGAGATAAGAGAAAAACTAAAGATCACTTGGTCCAAGTTTACATCTTTCAAATAGGGGTAAAAGTGAGGTGAGGGACTTCCCTGGTGGTCCCGTGGTTGATTTCCCACTTCCACCACAGGGGGCGTGGGTTCCATCCTTGGTTGGGGAACTAATATCCAACATGCCTCTAGGCACGGCCAAAATGTAAAAAAAAAAAAAGGGAGGTGAAATGACATGATTCAAGTTATGGTGCATACTATAGCTACTGGTTAACTCAGACCTAAAATCCAGGTCTGCTTCCCCTTTCATTCTCTTTTCTAATGTTTTATGAATTGAATTCTTGTAATCTAGTTAACTGAAAGTGCTATGCATCCAAAGCTGAATGCCTTATTCCTTTTTTTTTTTTTTTTTTTTTGATGGGGG
>NW_006785778.1:0-5396 GCF_000442215.2 Lipotes vexillifer
TACGGAAAAAAAAAAAAAAAAAAATGATATCTGGATACAGCCAGGTGGAAGTGAGGGTGGTAGGGTTTTGGGTGTTTTGCTTTTTCGCTTTTTTATAGACTTTTTTTTAGAGCAGTTTTAGGTTCACAGCAGAATTGAGCAAAAGGTGCAGAGATTCCCATGTTCCTTCTTGCCCCACATGTGTATAGCCTCCCCCATTACCAAAATCTCCCAAGGGGTAGAGTTGTTTTCACTCCTGTCATTCACACTATTAACATTTTTTTAAATTGTTCCCTCCTTGTTACAAACTGGCAGCTGCCATAGTAAATATCGGAACATATCTTGTTTTCTCCTTAGCATGTTTATCTCTGCCTCCCAGGTGTTTCTGTTCTTACTAAAACCATAGAAGCTTCTCGTTCCATCACCTGGCACCACATACACAAAGCAGCCGGGAAAACATTTTAATTATTCCAGACCACAACACCTGAGGTACACTTCTGAGTAACTACTAAGAAGGAAGCTTTAGAGACGCATACAGGGAAACCAAAGGCTGAACTAGACTGAAACCTGAGGTGTTGGCCATAGCCAGTCACTGCAAAAACGGAGTCAGAACCTGGACTTCCTAATCCCAGTCCAGGCCTCTTTCTGCTGGGGGTGGGGTGGGGACTTTTGGGATGCTGTCACCTTTGAGGAATAGCATCTGATAATTCATTAATGAAACACACTTTGGAGGAGTAGAGGCCCATTGGTCGGGTCCCTCTGAGAACGAATCACTGCTCTAAGACAGAGTCCTGTGGGGAAGAGGCTGGGGTGTGTGTGTTGTGTGTGTGTGTGTGTACACGTGTAGGGGTGGGACAGGGTAGGCTGCATTTTCATAAGGATGATAACAGATCAAAGGACATATATTTTGCTCAAGCTCAGAAGTAGTTAGAAAGCAGAGTGGGCTGAGAACCAAGTACTGCATATGCTACTAACTTGCTGTGTGATCTTATGGAAATCACGTTTCTTCTCCGGGTCTCAGTTTCCCAGTCAATAAAGTATAAAGATTGCTTACAACCCTTGCAAAAATATGATTCTAGGAGAGATCTTGAAGGGAAGAAGGGGGCAGAGGGAGGAAAGGAGAAGGAGGTGATGGAGGGAAGAGGGGTGGAGAGAGATAGGAAATGTCTTTTAATCAGATAGTGGGAAAAAGTTGAAAATGAGACTGTGCGCCCCTTAAGGTCTTTATGCATTTTTAGTGTTTAGACATACGGAGTCATTTTTGGATAAACGTAGATTGAATGAATGGAAAGTCTGGGAAGGCTAACAGAGGAAAAGAGATAGGGGAGAAAAGAGAGGAAGCGAGCTCGGGAACACTCTGCGCGCCTGCTCTTCCTCGGCCTGTCCCCACTTAGGGGGCGGGACCTTCCAGCCACGGCCGCGTGGGCCATCGCGAGCTCCCACGCTCCTTCTCGCTTCCCCGTAAGCCGCCCCGAAACCGCCAGGGGGCGCTGCGCGGCGGCCGGGCCGGCCGGGGGCGGGGATGCTTTAAATCGCGGCGCCCAGCGGCTCGGCGTCTCAGTCCCGGCCCCGGAGTAGCCGCGGCTTCTCGCCTACCAACTCCAGCGCCAACCCGGACCCTGACCCAGAGCTTCTCCAGCGGCGACGCAGAGAGCAGGGCTCCCCGCAGTAACTTCCTCCGCGCAGCTCCGCCACCCCCGGGAGTCCCGGGGCGCACCTGCAAACTCCCGCTTGTGCCGGTGCGGGAGCCCGAGCGAGCCATGGCCAACGCGGGGCTGCAGCTGCTGGGCTTCATCCTGGCTTTCCTGGGCTGGATTGGCTCCATTGTCAGCACGGCGCTGCCCCAGTGGAGGATTTACTCCTACGCTGGCGACAACATCGTGACGGCCCAGGCCATCTACGAGGGGCTGTGGATGTCCTGCGTGTCGCAGAGCACCGGGCAGATCCAGTGCAAAATCTTCGACTCCTTGCTGAATCTGAACAGTGAGTGCACTCCCTACTCCCGCAGCTGTGACCCAGGGACCCAACCCCCCAGTGGCTCCGTTTTGGAGGAGTAGCTACCAAACGACCCTGTTGCGTGATTACATGTCTATCAACCTTCAGTGGATCAAGTCTTCTGATCACGTGCTCTGCCGTGAGGAAGTGAGAGAGACCTGTGGCTTGGGGAAGGGGAGGCCCAGGCCTAAGCTCTTGTTTTTCCTCTGACACCCTGGGTGATTCTAGGAGAGATCTTGAAGGGAAGAAGGGGGCAGAGGGAGGAAAGGAGAAGGAGGTGATGGAGGGAAGAGGGGTGGAGAGAGATAGGAAATGTCTTTTAATCAGATAGTGGGAAAAAGTTGAAAATGAGACTGTGCGCCCCTTAAGGTCTTTATGCATTTTTAGTGTTTAGACATACGGAGTCATTTTTGGATAAACGTAGATTGAATGAATGGAAAGTCTGGGAAGGCTAACAGAGGAAAAGAGATAGGGGAGAAAAGAGAGGAAGCGAGCTCGGGAACACTCTGCGCGCCTGCTCTTCCTCGGCGTGTGGTTTTCTGTAGGTGTGGTTTCATCTTACATGCCCACGACTGGGGTGGTGATGGAGCGAGTGAAGGCCAAACTCTAACTTGAGCTCTTAGGCCTCTCCTGGACATTCTCAGATTCTGTGAAAATTGAAGAACTGTAGAGTTGGGTCAAGAAAATGATATGCCTTGAAAAGTTTGGAGCCTGGTAGCTTCTCCAGTTTGTAAAATTAAATAGATAATCCCAAAGTTATTACATAGGATTTTTTTTTTCTCAATCTATCTTTACTGTGGGTTTTCATAGGAGAAATCACATTCCTACATGGAATGTCCCAACCTAATGTCTTCTACTCACTTGAGTTTGAATCTTTTGATTCTTTTGACTTTTAAGATCCAGTAAGTGTGAGGAAGCCCCTATGCATCCCCTGGCGTGACTCTCTTTTTTTTTTCAAATAAAGGAGCAATTTTAATTTTTTTTTTTTTATTTTGGTTGCTCCAGGTCTTAGTCTCTGCACAAGGGGTCTTCGTTGCGACATGCCGGCTCCTAGTTGTGGCATGAGGACTTTTAGTTGTGGCATGCATGTGGGATCTAGTTCCCTGACCAGGGATCGAACCCTGGCCCCCTGCGTTGGGACCGCAGAGTCTTACCCACTGGATGACCAGGGAAGTCCCTTGAAGAATCCTCTTAAGATTCTCTAGAGGGTTTAGCTTTCAGGCCAAGAGTGTTCAGAGGAGGCAGATTGTATAATGTTATTTTGGAAAGTGAAGGTGGGTGGCAGGTGGAAAGAGGATGACAACAAAGAGAAGTTCTAAATAACCTCCCTTCCTAATAGGAAGGGAAGAATGGAGCCACTGAAGACAAATGCCACAAAGGAGACACAGCTGATGAGCTCAGTGTTCAGGAGAGTGAGGGCGGGTCTTCTCTTGAGATTCTGCCTTCCACAAAGGAATTTCTGTGTAATGGATCTGGGCTTATTCTGTTGGCTTGGAAAGGATTATGTAGAGAGAAATAGTCCTAAAGATGGTGGAAAGACGACAGGAATTTTTTCCCTTCGTTTTTTTAAAAATGAAAGCTTTTGAGTGTCTTGTCAGAAACTCATTAAATTCCCACTTACTTAGGTAATAACAATTCATGGCTAGAGTATCTTCCTTGAGATATTACATTAGTTGTCCTGAACCTTGTGCCTGTCATGCACTTGGACTAACTTGAAGAAAAGCTTCCTTAGTCTTTGCCTAGACAGACAAGCCTGCCCACAAGTCCCCCTTGTGTGCTGATGGTAAGCAGTGTTGTCATCGCTCAACTTTACTTCAGTTGTTTTGTCCACCTCCTGCATGTGGTTTAGTCAAAAGCTATATACTTTAGAGTTGTTAAATCTGTGCCAAATCTGTTTAAACTGCTTGAGTACCTCTGGAATTTGGTGAGCCAGTGTACATACAGTAGTTTTTTTAGTGTTGTCATTTCAGCTTTTCAAAGTTACCGTACTAGGATTCTTTTATGCCAAACATAAGGAGTATATTAGGTACACACCTTTATATAATCATTGAATCTACCCATGGATGGATAAATACATGTAAGGAATTGTATCAGATGTGTCATGTTGAGGAATTGGCAGATTCCTTAGAATTCTTCTAAGGGCAATTCCAGAGAGGTCTCTGATTCCTCTGATCAAAATAGTTCATTTTCTACACGTTTAAATAGGTTTCCTGTTAACTGCCTTAAAGGACCAAATGAAATCAGATTGATCCATGTTGTCAATACTCAAACAGGTCATCCCTACTCATGATAATGTGTTAAAATGTTTTATTTTCATTTATTCCTAATTAGTATAGCTGTTACAGTTTTTAGAGCTGTGGCAGAAGATCTAAACAATACCTTCCCTCTACCCCATACACATTTTGGAGATTTCTTCCTGACGATTTTTTTTTAACTCCAGATCAGATTTCTTTTCATTTTCGTTAAAGCCAGAGTTTATTGAAGATGGGGCAGAGGCCTTTCTCTCAAAACTGATTCCCAGAAGGAAACTTGACTCACTTGTACCCTCTCCAACCTGCCAGTAACTAACTAGATATCTTTGGATGGAGGCCAGAGAACCTACCTGTCTCCGTTTCTCTACCTGGACAGCTGTGCTCACACCCACCTGATGTAGAGAGCTGGGGAGGTGATTCATTGGCTGGTTTTGGTATAGTTCTATGACATCTAGAGGTGAACAGGATTATCTGTACGTATAAGCAGTGTTCCTTGTAACAAGTTGTGTTCCACAAAGTGCTTTTGGGTAAAAAGCTTAGCTAGAAGTTTCTTGAAATTGTACCTTGTTCTTTTTGCCAGTGGAGCCCGTTTGGCAACTTAGGGCCGAGATTCCAGGATTTATCAAGGTTGTAGCACTAGATATGTTAAAATCCCTTATTCCCTTTCTCTAATTAGTTTCAGCTGTAAAAAGAACATGACAGTGTCTATAGGGATACAGTGTGCATAAGCCAATATACGAAAGGAGATGCAGCCAGGCTTCTTTAGGTGGTTCTTGCAAAGCAGTTTATGAAAATGTAACTGGGGAACTTCCTGGGGAAACAAATCTTATACCATGGATTCTGGTTTTACTATGGTTGAGACAGTTTCACTTCCATCTAAGTATGGATGTTTATTGACATTGATGACTGATAGTTGGAATATACAAAAAAGAGTGTCAGATAGAGTTGCAGTCGACTTTTCTTTATTAAACTGTACATCTTGCCTTGTTTTGATCCAGTTCTCAAACTTTTGGCAAGCTAGTGCCTATTTCATGTGCTTAGTTAATTGCTTCTTCTGGCTTGACTTTAATAGCTAGAGCTGTCCAAAGACTGGGTTGCCCCAGGAGGTTGCATGGTGGGAGGTGTGAAAGCAGAGGAATAAGTAAGCGTTTTGAAGGAATGTTGTAGGGA
>NW_006785778.1:5406-5691 GCF_000442215.2 Lipotes vexillifer
ACAAATGGGAGGTTAGGCTAGACTTTCTCTAAGTCTCATCTAGCCTTGGGATTCTGTAATTTGTTTATAAGTTCCTCTAGGCTGTTCAACTTGCTTTGCATGAATCCACATGTGTGTTGATGTGCTTTAATAAGTATTGGTTGTGGGTGAAGTTTCCCAGAACTCTCACCATGATGTTAGGCTCAATCAAAGAACAAAATCACTGACTTGGACAGTCTTTGAAGCACAGGCAGAGAGGAGGGCACCCGCTTACACTTCCCTAAACTACATTATGCCTGCTGAAAC
>NW_006785778.1:5701-9731 GCF_000442215.2 Lipotes vexillifer
GGCCATTTGTGTTCAGATCTGTTTCAAGAATTAGTTCTGACTTTTGGAATGATGAAAGTCAAAACCCAAAGCCAGGCTTGAGTACTCAATTCTTACCCTCGTCTTGCGCTAACTAGCCATGTTTATAATGGTGATCCACTCAATTTCTCTGGGCTGTAGTTTCCCCCTTATGAAATAGGGCAGAGTAGGAGGAATGGGGAGCTGAATCCATGACTCATTCATCTATTCGACAGGCGTGAGCCAGGCCCAATCCGTGTTCCTAGAACTGCAGCTAAGAAGATTGGTAAGATGCAAATGTTGATTCCTTCCAGTGCCAGCATTCTTTTTTAATAACTGCAGTGATGGAGCAGAAACAGGCAAGGGGCATAGTTTAGGTTTCCTTGATTGGAGTGATGAGTAAGAGGCACAGAGGTAACATAGAAGCGTACATTTAATCATGAGGCAATTTCTCTAAGAAACAAACAAGGTAGCAAAACTGCTTGGCACATCCTGAAAAGTGGTGAGCCCTGTCTCATCCCAGACCACAGTTATTGACTGTGCTGGAGTCCTAAGGTCACACCCAACAGCCACCAGTTCATACGTCAATCAAATGGAAATGCTAACAATGAGGACTCTTGAGAAACTTTGAACTTGAGCAAAAGTGAGCAATTTAATAAGGGAAGAAGTCATGGGAGTATAGTTCTGTGACACTCTGATGAGTTCCTTTAATTGCAGAGGAGAGAAAAGGATTTTTGTTCTAGTCAGCCAGTGGTCAGTTTATTTATTTGCCTAATACTTATTAAGGAACTACTGATGCAAAGAGAGACTGTGTGAGGATAGAGACATAATTAAAATCTACTTTGTTTATGATATATAATCATAGGGTAATAATATAGTAATATGGCTAGTAAACAGCATGAACAACGTCACGTAGTTAAAGGAGATTCTGCTGCTTGTATAGTAAAACTTTAGAAAAGCTTTGGAAAAAAACATTCCACTGACTTGTCTATGCTTGTCTTTCTATGCTTATGTTGATTAACTTCACTGTAGTAGATCAGTAACTTCTAACTCATTTCTTGTGTCATAAGTAGAGATCTTTGTAAGTATGTTTTCAAATTATACTTTCAGGTTGCAAGTGGTAAGAACTCCTTAAGGAGTCTTTAATCTCAAGATTATCAGTCTAGCTAAGTATAATATAATTAAAAGACTGCCTTCTCCGTGTACCGCTGATAATGATGAGGATAAATAGTGTAACTTGTTGAATGTTTGATCCAAAGACAACTTTAGTCGCTGATAATAATATTGTAGAGGGATCTGCAAATTTAGTGGACCAGATCTGAGCCAATGCTTCTAGATCTGAGCCAATCAGGTCAACTCAGAGATAATAGCTCAAGACTGTATCTCTCTAGTCTAAAATATTTTGCAGCTTTCAAATATTTCTCAACTTCTCTGCCCTACTGATCATTGTTCCACCAGAAGAAAACTTCATCTTGGAAGCTAATTAGATGCATAATTTAGAAAATTTTAAAAATTTTTATTGGGTTAAACAAAAAGTATGAGTTTTTTCTCCCTAGATGAGTTTCTAGCTTTTAATGATCTAAAGTAGATCTGGCTTTATGTAGCAAGATTTTAGTATTCTGAGGCTTTCTAGGAAGGCGTTTCTCAGTATTATTTCAAACATGAAGCTTAACACAAAAGAGTATTTTTACCTATCATAGTAGAATTTTTAAAGGATAAAGACATGTTCAAATTTAAATTCACTGAACACAGATTGAGTAATCCATGAAGCTTGCCAGGTACTGTTCTTAGTGCTTTGGATGGAAATATGAACAAATATTTGGCCAAGTCATCAAGGAGCTCACAATTACATATTTTAGATCTCTGACTTAAAAGGCTTCCATAAGACGTTAATTTGAAGGATTCATATGGTTCCAGCTTAAAACTGTGCAGTTTAGATTCTGTCTGCACATAAAACCCTCATAACTTGTAATACAACACTTGCTTACTTTGATCTGTAATTCACCATTACATATGCCCAACTAGTGAGTTTTCATGCTGTTATGATTCTCAGCCTTTTTTTTTTGTATTTTTACATTTCCCCCCCGCATATCACTATAGTTAAGAACTCATCCAGACGTCTCCAGTGATGCGAGATGAGATTTTGTGACATTTCCTAAGTCAGTGGATACCAGGATGTAAATGAAAAAGAAAATTGCTTCACAGAATAACACTATTGCTTTGTCAGATTTTTCCAAACAAAACATGATCCCCTTGCTCTATATGGTTTACATGATTCCTGAGTATAGGTTTTTTCCCCCTGGGTTTTTTTCCCCCATTTTCTCCATAATTTTTTGTGCGTTATGAAAATGATACATTGTTCTATAAAGAAATAAAACACACTAGGGTTTGTAGCACACAGAACAAAGTATGTCCCTTCCCCCTTAGAAATTTTGTAAAAGTAGTGGAACGAGTAAAATGGGGCATGAATTAAATGTGCTTTCTTTGAGAACTGAAAGGGGGACAAACTTAGAGATGAAGACAGTGAAAGTGAGATAATTCCAGACGAGTGCAGGTGGAGCCTTGGAGTGGTTGATCCATGTACGCTCTCTGCCTGGGTGGTTTTATACAAGCCTGACTCAGGAGATTGAGGCCCAGCAGACTCCTCGTGAAGAGTACCTTGTGATCCAAGTGCTTAGACCTGCTGGGCTGGTGGCCTGCTGTTTTCACATGAAGCACAGATCAGAATGATTATAGAAGCTGGGTCTGGTTTGGGGCCCTACAACTCGAACAAAGTAGAAAACTTCGAGATCAGAGAAAGCAACCACAGTGGTGAATAAAGGGTTGGAAAACTGAGCTTAATGGACAAACAAAGCAAAAGGTGGTTGAGAGATGTAAGAGGCTATACATACTTGAAGGGCTATCATATGAAGACAGAGGGTAAAAATCTTGTCATCTCTTCTTTAAGACCCTCCAGTGACTTCTGATCACACTTAGAATTAACTCCAAACCCCTTCCCCTAACTTGCAAAGTCTTACATGATAAATACCTTCTGCCTACCTTGCTAACCCCACCTCATTTTACTTTTACGTCCTACCATCCTCCAGTAGTGACTAGCTTTGCCAGTTTGTCCAGGATTGAAGACCTTCTCAGGAGTCAGGACTTGTAGCTTTAAAACTGAGAGAGTCCTCGGCAAACGGACAGGTGGTCACCCTGTCCTCCACGTGGATCACTGTGACTTTCAGTATCTCCTCTTCCAGTGTTCCTTTGCCTGAAATGCTTTCCTTCTAAGTGGAACTTAGGACCAAATCTGAAATCTGTGTTATGTATAAGAGCTTAGTTACTTTTTATTTTCCTTCTAAGTAATGACTGTCTTTGCAAAAACTGTTGGTAAACCGAAAGGAAGGACACACCATAACTGTGGAGTCCTTAGTATTTTCCTCTTCATGCCACAGTATGGTTTGTGATTCCAAGGAAGAAGTTTCACAAACCCATGGTCCGTGAAGCCTGTGTTTTGATTCAGGAGTTCTTGTACCACCCTGGAATCTTACAAGAAGTGTGTGGGTAGGGTGCACACTTGCGCACACACATTTATAGGGAAGTAGATCTATGAGGGGAGCATGGAAGTGCCTATGATTTGATTTTAATTGAATCAAGTGAAACTTTATCTTGGCTTCCAAAATATCTCTCGAATGCAGTTAACAAAATGCCTTTGATACTTTCAGAAAGTGGTTACTATGATTTTATCATAGATTGCCTGGTTATGGCAAGGATGGAAAAATTAACAATTTAAAATTGATGTTTTAGAAATCTTTAGTCTTAATTATGATTTGTAGCCTAGGTTCTCAACCCTGAATAGACCCTGAGCCTAGGTCTAAAGTAGAGAGTGAGATACAAAACCTTTCCATGATGTCAGCCACTTTTTTTTTTTTTTGCGGTACGCAGGCCTCTCACTGTTGTGGCCTCTCCCGTTGCGGGGCACAGTCTCCGGACGCGCAGGCTCAGCGGCCATGGCTCACGGGCCCAGCCGCTCCGCGGCATGTGGGATCTTCCC
>NW_006785778.1:10763-47492 GCF_000442215.2 Lipotes vexillifer
CCCATGTCCCCTGCATCGGCAGGCGGACTCTCAACCACTGCGCCACCAGGGAAGCCCTGTGTCAGCCACTTTTGAAGACCATCAAGAAGTCAATTGTTCCAACTTCTCCTTAGAGATAACCGCCATTCACACTTTACATAATAAAAAGATGGTCCCAAAGAATAATGAGTAGCTCACCCAAGATAGCATGCTTAGTTACAATGTAAATATTTATATATGCAAAAAGACATGTCACCTGTTAACACTGTTAAAGAGATAATGATCTTTATTTGAAGGAGGAAATAAAGATAGAATTAATCAAACTCATCTAGCCAGTGTAGTTTCACCTCTTTTTTCTTTGAAAGTCTGTGTGTCTTTACACCACAGTGATGGTATCACCTTTTTACTCTTTAAGATACTTACTGGCATAATCTCAAACTTGGCCCTATCGATTTAATCGTGACTTAGTGTGCCAATGACAATAACAGGAAATTAGAAAATTAGTGGAGTACTGAGAAATACTACATTGAATTATCTATTTTACAATATAACAGTTTAAATAGTTTTAAAAACTGGTGATATCTCTGAATATAAACCTACTATGTTCCAAAATAACATCTCAAAGGCTATTATGCTTTGTTCTAAGAAAATGGTGTTCATATCTCCCACCCCACCCCCATCACTGGAGATACAAGTGTTGCTTATCCAGCCATGATAATCTATGAGAAATTCACTAGTTGTCTTCCAAGTTCACCCACCCAGATTTTCTGCAGCTTGATGAGTGGAGTATAAAGCTATTGACTATTACCAAGATATATTGTAAACCATTTTAATTATAAATGTTTGAACATTAAGGATAACACATATGATTGTTATTTCAGAATTTAAAACTCCATTAGTAAGGATTAAAAACGTATTCAGCTAAACCTATTCAACCAAATCATTAATTATTTTTTCAGAGGATTTTGAATTTAATGTTGAAAACATAAACTGTTAGAGCTGGAGGAATTCTTATTCATCATTCAGCCAGGTATTTGTTTTTCTGGAGAAGAAACTGTGTTGGTTACCTGCAGAAACATCCCTAGAAGCAGAGTCTCCTGACTCCTGGTTAGATTTTCTGTCTTCCATACAACCTTGAAATATACTTGGTCTTCTACCACTCTTCTCTTGTTGGTCTAGGCATGATTTTTACATGTTCTAAATGTTTTCTGCCAGGCACTCTGCAAGCAACCCGCGCCTTGATGGTGATTGGCATCCTGCTGGGACTAGTAGCCATCTTTGTGGCCATTGTCGGCATGAAGTGTATGAAGTGCCTGGAAGACAACGAGGCACAGAAGATGCGGATGGCTGTCATTGGGGGCGTGATCTTTCTTATTTCAGGTAAGAAAGGCCCTGTCCCCCTTAGACCTTATTAAGCTCTCTCTGACATGGGTTAAGGTATAGTTTTTGCTTTCCTGAGATTATGGTGGATTTGTTGCACTTGAATCGATTGAATTCACTTCCTTTAAAATCTGAAGACATAGAAACCTTAAGTCCATTTGAGTTTCACATTCTCAAACAGGAACCAAATGAAAATCTGTATTCACAGTGGACAGGTCTATTCCTTGAAGTTTCAGGTGCCAACTGGTTGTTAGAACCATTCTCCCCAGGTGAAGAGAGATTTTTCTATCTAGCAAACACTGAGGAGCAATTCTGTGTAATTCAGAAAATTTCTGTAGTGTCTCTTCATGTGGGAAAGATGGGGAATGGTGAGAGAGAACATTAGAGAATGTTCAATCATGCAGGTGTGTGAGGAATGAATGAGACTGGGATTATTGGAGGAAAATGAGGACATCATTCCACGTGGGCAGATCTGACTCCAGAATAAACAGGTGGTACCCATAGATCAGTGAAGAGAAAGGTCAGTTGGAATGGAGGCAAAATGTTGGAATGGTAGGGAATAAGAGTAAATGAGTTAAGAAAGAAAACAATAGAGAAAGGCCTTGGGGAAAAAACCTTGACAAAAGAGTGAGATTACATTTTCCATAGAAAATGACTGTGTATGTATTGCTTTATTCAAGTGTTGATATGTGACCTTTGAGAAGATGAAAGCCAGAAGACGACATGGACAGGTCACTTGTAAAGCCTTATAATAAGGTTTATATTAAATAAGATTGTGTTTATATATAAAACAATAGACTATTATATATAGTAGTTGTCTATTGTTTTGAAATGGACTAGTATATATAGTATATATATATATATAGTAGATGTAGTAGTCTATTGTTTTTGAAAACAACACCAGTGATATAATCTACCACTAGGAAACACTAGAATTAGACTTTTTTCTCATTTTCTCTTTAACAAAAGTAAGTGGATTTCATCAATAATGAAGGAAGAATGCCTGTGGCTTTGCTAATGGTTTGGTTAAAGTTTATTTAATTGGATTATTTAATATCCATTTAAAGTTTAAAATGGATAGCATTTTATTCCCAATAGTTTGATTTTACATCAAAGGCTGTGAATGCACTTACTGTGTAGGACCCTTCCTCCGCTTGCCTTCTTGTAACTCCGGTACATCACTTCCCCAGTCTCAGGGACTTCCTAGGGAGTGAGGCTTGCAAGTTCCACAGCACTTGCATGGTCTGCTTGAGCAGCCAAAGCAATGGTGTTTTCTCTCAAGTATTAGAGGCAATTAGGTTGGACCACTTTTTTTGTAGGAGGAAGGGAGCAGAGGGGGTAGCATATAAATATTTAATCTGTCTAAATTGATGAATTTTTAGAATGGCTATAAAAAGAAGTTATTTTATTTCTTTGGATAAGAAAAATCAAGGTGTTGTATACTTCTTATGAATGATAGAGTGGGTTATTTTGACTAAGTAGTTTCTCTGGCCTTACTGAAATGTGAAAGGCATGAGAAATTGAGTGTTCAGCACATATTGATCTGATGTGGCACTTCAGCGAATCTCATGGCAAGACCTGGCACATCTGGCCAGTGAGGCTGTAGGAATTTAGGTGATCTAGTGCACTCTGAGACAGGTCCCACTCGTTCCTGCTATCTAGCTATTTACTTTCATTTTGATTCTTCAGAAATGTGAATTTTGAGTTTTGGTCAAGAAGAATGTAGAAGGGTTTTCATCTTCCCTTTTGTATTGTAAGTGACTGGTTTTACTAATAAGGACTTTGGTTTCACCAAAAGTAGTCTAACAGTGATGTATAACAATATATTTGAAAGAGATCTTAAATGACATGAACCTGCTGAATATTTCCAACAGAATGTTGTTTGTGTCAGTGACCTTCAACTCTAAGTGAATAAAATGACATGAACATTATAAACTATGCCTAACTCCCACCTAATATTTTCATCTGTCTTAAGGGAATACTTAGAATAAATCATGTCTGAACCTCTAATCTCCCTAAATTAAAGTCGTCTGAATTAAAATGGATTAAATTGAAAATGTCAGCACTATTGATGAGATTTAATTCTTGTAAAATACTTGTAAATTTAATGAGCCGTATATTTATGCTCAGTGTTCCATAGTGATTAACAGTCTTTTGTTTTGAATTTCTGTAGGTCTGGCTATTTTAGTTGCCACAGCATGGTATGGCAATAGAATTGTTCAAGAATTCTATGACCCCATGACCCCGGTCAATGCCAGGTAATGCTGTTCACTCCTAAAATAGTTTGTTCTCTGAGAAAATACCCTTTTAATGTTCTGCAAAGTCCAGCTTGTGCCGTAGCTTCCCAGATTTGCTATCCAGAATTTTATGGAACTTCTGTCAAACTTGAAAATAATTTGAATGGCCTGTGACTCATGTTAAAAATAGTCTGATAATTGCTTTAACAGCCTGTATTGATAACAAAATGAATTTCAAAGTAGAAAAGTTCTAAGCTGTATACTTACTAAGTGTATGCTGGACCTTTTTTCATATTTAAAAAATGTTTTTAAGATTAATAAAGATACCAACATATTTGAAATTTTATTTTTGAAGTGTATTCTGAAACTTTTAACACTTGTGATTATTTGTAACTAAACACAGTTTATGATTGATTGAAAAAATAGTACTGTTGTAGAGGTTAACAAATAATATGTCATTTCTAATGGTTTAATCCTGTTTATGAAAAAACAATTTATTTATGAAAAAGAAAAGTTAGCACTTTGAAATTTTGTGTTCCATCACAGCCATAAAAATAACTTTAGAAAGGTCATCCTTAATATTGCAAGTTGTGGAAGTTAAAGAGCTGACTCTTGGCTCTCACATAATGACACCCTTTGATCAGAGACACGGCTGTTTGTCTCACTATGTTCACATCTTTAAAGCCGAATAACTATATTCTGAGTCAGAATGTTAAGATGTAATTATTGTTTGCTGAGTGCTAAGACGAATGGATGAAAAATCCCAGTGGTGGAGAGATAAGGTATGCTTCTTTGTATAAAATCACCCACACAGAGGAAAACACATACTGCAGTGATTGTGTTGGGACCCATCCCATAAGATCTACACTGTAAGGACAGAATCTGCTGGAGGTCAGTAGGCTAAAATTTTACCAGTAATGGATATGAAAGCACTTTATAAATTGCTAGGCACTGTACGCTTATTTGCATTGTCTCACATGATCCTGAAAGCAGTCCAGTGAGGCAGATGGAATCATCCTGCTATAAGAGAAGCAGCAGCTGAGGTTGAGAAGAGGAGTTACTGGCCCACAATTCAGCAGTTGAGAGTTTGCATCAGAATTCAAACTCAGGCCTTATAACTCTAGATCCAGCCCTTCTCTCTCCTTATTGTCCACCATCAGTCACAGATCTTCTCAGAAGTATGGCTTCATACATCCACCTGGATCAACTTAACCTAGAATGATCTATGAGCTGCTTAGAAGTCTTTTTCGCAAAACCATAAATTTCAGATTTCAGTGTTTATCAGTGATTGCCTATTGAAAACTCTAATAGTCTCCAACACCCTCTAGCAGTTCCTTTGTAGAATTTGGTTGCTACTTGGTGATAGCATGACCTGTTAAGTTTTAGCCTAGGAACCATTGTCCAAACCTGACTTCCAAGGTATATATAAACATGCTTTACAAGTCTCCTACACATGAAAAAGTCTTTGGAACTATTTGTATAATTAACATGGTGTTGCATGCCACACTGCCTGATCTGCTATTGCAAATTGTCAACAGCTGCAATGTGAACATTCTCGTGTGTGTGTCCACAAACCTTAAATTACTTTGCAGAACTTAAAGGGATCATGGGGGATTTTTTTTCAGTGGAAAAAATATAATGAGTGTGATATTGATTTCATTCTTTAATTATATTAGAGAAGTTTACAGTGATTCACTGATTAAGCAAATACGTTGTCTCTTCTTTTTAGGTATGAATTTGGTCAGGCTCTCTTCACTGGCTGGGCTGCTGCTTCCCTCTGCCTTCTGGGAGGCGCCCTACTTTGCTGCTCCTGTACCTGGAAAACAACATCGTACCCAACACCAAGGCCCTATCCAAAACCTGCACCTTCCAGTGGGAAAGACTACGTGTGACACAGAAGCAAAAGGAGACCACCCTGTTGGAACAATCAGAAAATGAACATTGAAATACTGTATTGGCATTAAGATCTTAGATTTTGACTATTGTAGTCTGAACTGTGGTATTACCAAAAGAACATATTTTGTTAAATACCCATTGCTAAAAATGACATAGTCTTATTTTATCTCCTTTCCTCAATATAAGAGGGAAGCCTTTTCTATTTGTATTACTGCTTCCCACTGGGTCATCATCTCAAATGTGGGGAGAGGGCATTCCTTAAATATATATAGATATGTACATGTACATGTTTTTCTATAAAAAAGTTAGGTAGTAAAACCTCATTATGTTGGCACCAGCATTCTTAAAATATATCTTAAAAACAGAAAAACATATTTATATTGATTAAATAAGTAGTTTATTTGGTATTCTTCTCTTCTTTCTTTATGTATACATATATAATAGGTCAAATATCATTTACCCTCCTTCATCAGCTTTTAATGTCTTTCACAGAAGACCTGACCTACTTTACCAAGTATGAATTATTTCAGTTCTTCACATGTGCCCTTTTCATATGTTTGTATCATATTTTTTTTTACTATGATCTTATAGCGCTTGCTCTGTCACCATTCAGTCATTCTTTATGACTTTGTTTTTTGTGAGATTGGGCTTAACTCTCGATTCTGATAACACATTTATATGCCTACAGTTTAATTCCTAAAGTCAATAAGAATCTCGTACAGACCAGAGTTTTGGGAGCAGATCTTTCTGTGTGACCGGATGGTATATTCCTGTTGACCTTCCCATATGCTCCCTGTACTCTGACCTGTAACACACTTGTTTGCTTTGAAAATATTTGTCCCACTGAGGGGCTGTGTGCTGCTTTCCCAAGTGTTGTGACACAATTCTATTGATTGAATTTTTTGACCTACTTATTCACAGTTGTATATCCTCCCAAACTACCTTTTTCTTGTCCCCTTCCTCAAACTGTATTGTTTTCTCGTATAGTTTACCTCGTCCCAGAGAGGGATGACCTTTTTGTCTGAATGAAGTGCTAGACTTTCTGTAGTGACAGCCTGATGACAAATATTCTCTCTGTAACTGTAAGCAAGTCACTTAATCTTTCTCTTCTTTTCCCATCTGTTAAATTGAGATAATGATACTTAACCAGCTGCTAGAGCAGTGTAAGTATTAATTAGTTGATATTATGCTCATTTTTTGAACATGAAATATGCCTAAGTAGTGTCTCTGTTTGCTAAATTGTCTGTTAAGAAGTCATTGAACCAAACCTACACGCAGGCATCCCATCGTTCGGCACCTTCCTTTCTCCACAGACCCGTTTCCTTTCTTTCAGCGGTGGCCACCATGCTGTTGGTGCTCTGTTCCGTTTTAACAATTGCCCTTAGTTTTCTAGTCTGTGCAAAATGCTCCTTCACTCGAGCAAGATGATGTAATGGGAAGGGTGTTGACTTCGGTGTCTGGAGACCTGATGTGAGTCTTGGTGCTCTCAATTACAGTGTGAGTTTGGGCAGGGCACTTGGTTGCCCTAGATTTCCTGCTTCACTTATAAAATGAGGATTGTACTTCCTGACCTGCCTACCTCTCAGGGCTGTTGTGGGGATCCAGTGAGATGGGATACATGTAAGTGTGATTTTGTGAGGTAAAAAGTATTATACTAGGGGAAAGAATTAAGGAATTTAAGTGCATAGGTTTTGGCTTACTTTTCAAATGACTGAAAAGAGACAAATTGTAAGCAATAGGTTTCTTGCTTTAACCAACCTCTCGAGTGATGAGACACTAAAGTGAATTTCAGATTACTAAGTGAAAAGGATTCTGGGGCAGTCTTAGTTTTCTTCAGTCACTATGGCCTGATGCTTTTTGTGGCTAAGCTTTTCTCCTTTCAGGAATGCGGGCTTGACCTAGGTAGGACAAGTTTGCAGATGTAATGGGTGAAACAGAAGTGTACATGTTGGCAAACCAAAGAATGGAAGATTTTTTTACTTTTAGTAACTTGCAAGGGTATACAAGGTGGATATCTGTTATGCAATGTTATCAGAGGTATTGCTATTAGCTGGCAGCTAACACTGCTAGGATAGGTAGTTTGGGAAGTAACTCATAGTGAAACCGTATAGGGGAAATTATCCAAAGGACTGCATCCTATGATTTGAACCTAGTAAATTTAAGTGTGTCTTCCAAACCTGAAAGTCTGTGCTCCTAGAATGTATAATTCAAAGAACTTCTGCTACCTACGTAGATCCTAATGATGGGCAAGTATAAATACATGTGGTTACTAGTTGCTAAACTCTGAAATCTATAGTCCAAAATGGCCAACAGAATGGTTACACCAAAATTTATCCAATTTTGATATTTTTGTACTCTGCTACCATACCTGGAAACAGACAAATAGGTATTTTCGGGTTCTGTAATGGGAATTTGTGTAAAGTGTTACTCTTTTTCAATAAATTGTGTTTTTTTTAATATAAGATAAATCCTTGTTTTTTTGGTTTTTTAATCATTTATTTCAAGATTGCCATGCTTGGAAGAAGAGCTGGCTCGGGATAGGATCTGACTCACCATGTGTTACTGGAAAAGAGCTGTGGTGCCTCTGCACCACCACCTGTCAACTATTTGAGTGGCTCCACTCACTGGAATGCCCTATTTCTCTCCAACTATGCTTCTCCTCGTCAAGGGTGGTGATACAAGAGAATGTCAGGAGACGTTACTTCACTTTCCCCATCCATAGAAAGGGGACATGCCACAATAAGTGACTAAGGGATAAAATCACCAACTGTAAATCATCGTGAAAGCTTAAGGCAGTTGTGTTTTTCACAAGTTGGAAGAGAGGACAGCCAGAAATCCATTATTGTTTCTGTAATGACTATTACCAAAGCTACTTCTTAGGAAAGCAAGTGATGAAGCTCATTCACCTGTTATCTGAAAATATCAATAATTGATAAAGCCTTAGTTGTAACCTCTCCGTAAGCAATTTACGTATTAAAGAGACAGGCTTGTAAACAAAGGGTTGCAGCTCTATGTGGAGCTCTATGTGGACATTAGCCTTAAGGGTGAGAGACTAAGATTATTCTCAGTCCCTTTAAATTAAGCAGATGCATCAGAATCCCCACTCTTTCTACAGAATTTAAGTTTCTGAGGAGGGGTCCAGGCCCATGAAGTTTGAGAGGTAATACAATTCCTAAGTGCTCCTGACAAGTACTCTTAAGAGAAAACCTGGATTGTCAGTCATACGAAGTAGACACCCCCTCTGTGTGAGCTCCTCGTTATGGATGCCATTGTCCTGCAAACCATGTCGTTGCTCCTACTCATCAATTAGTACTTTATATGTGGATCTGTACCCAGGTCCAGGGAAAACTCCATACCATTCCCACATTCCAACCTTTTAAAGCCTGTTGTTAATCCTAGTAAAATCTGGTAATGGGTTTTTTTTCCTTCCTTTTGAGTGTGGCTCAGGTATAAGATTTCTGCAGTCTCCTCCTACCCCACCCCAGATATACCCCAGGCACCCCCCAACCTGCCCTAAAATCTCTGTAACCAGCTGGTACCATGGAAACTGGCAGAAGTCACTGCAGGTTCCAGGATTATGTGGGGACAGACTGTTGAGTTTAAAAACACAGTGAGAAAAGTTCTCAATGCTCAAACTCTGCAGAACTCACGGTATTTTTAATACCCATCTTCCATTGACAGGTTTTTCCCACATGGCCAATATCAGCAATTAGACAAGAGATATGACTTTATTCAATTAATATTTACTGAACACCTACCATGGGCCAGTGCCATTAAATGTTGACAAGGATATAGAAAATAAATAAGACCCTCTCCTGGGCCCCAGGAGGGTGAAGAGTGTTAAGTGGGAAGAAAAATGAATTTGAGATCTAGCACTGGGCTCTGCCATTGATCAGCATTGTGAACTATGAAGATCTCCATCCACTATTTTCTCATTTGTAAAAGGAAGAGCTTGGCCCCATGCAGTGGTTCTTATCCATAACAACATGGAAGCATTTGAACATTGGAGGTTTTTGAAACTTCCCAACTCCAAGGATTTAAACCCAGGTTACAGAAATCAGACTCTTTGAGAGGAGGGTATCAGGTATAAGTTTCCCCGGGGATTCCACTGCACGTTCTGAATTGCACATCACTGGGCTATGTCATCTCTCAGGACCAAGCTTGCTCAAAAATTTTTCTATATAAACCACATCCAGGTACTTCATACATGAAATGTTACTTATTTACCCTTTCTCTAACATTATGGTTCAATTTTCTGGTTTTAGGGATTTTTTTGTTTGTTTGATTTGGTGAGAGGAGGTAAGGAGTTAAACGGAGATGGTCTTCAGAAGCTGTTGTCATATTTCTTTGGTAAATAACCTTCTTTCTTGTCATTTTCTATTATTTTTTAAGTCACCACCAATAGTCATTAATACAAAGCAAATTCTCGTTTAAAGAACAGCCTTCTGTTTAACAAATAATATTAGCTCAAGAGTATAAGTGTTTATCGTATTATAATCACTGAGTTATTTTCCTTTGTTATATGAAAATTTCAGGAAAGTCCTTAGCCAAAGTATAATCTTGCTACATTTATTTTTAATTGAATAACATTTCTGTGATTTGATTTTAGTTATGTAATAATTTCCATGATTTATTGCTTTTATTCTCTGTTCCCCCCAAAAGTAAAAGTAAACACACACACACACACACACACACACACTCTAACCAGTTGGGGAAAGTTAAAGTTTGAAAACTGGACAAGTATTTCTCTTCTTTTTTTTTTTTTTTTTTTTTTTGGCAGTCCGCGGGCCTCTCACTGTTGTGGCCTCTCCCGTTGCGGAGCACAGGCTCCGGACGCGCAGGCTCAGCGGCCATGGCTCACGGGCCCAGCCGCTCCGCGGCACATGGGATCTTCCCAGACCGGGGCACAAACCCGTGTCCCCTGCATCGGCAGGCGGACTCTCAACCACTGCGCCACCAGGGAAGCCCTGGACAAGTATTTCTTAACTGAGATGACCTGGACCAGAGCACTTTCTTCTCCCAACGGGGCTTTTTTCCTTTTAATCATTTTTGTCCATTAAGTTTCCTATTTCCATTAACGTTGTGCTTTCCCCAGGTGTCTATTGCTGCTGCCTAACTATAAAAAGTCCAACAGCCTATAACAGACCTGAAATAAGCAGACATCTGAAACAAGGGTCAGGGGTAGCAGAGAATATTTCCTTGGAGATGGGAGTGGAATACATGAAAGGAAAGTGACCTCTAATACAGCAAGGAAAAAGGAATTTATTTTTGAAAATTATTTTTTACCACAATATTTATTTTTCCCAATAATAAAATTAAAATGTATTAATAATAAAGTAGAAAATATAGAAAAGTAGAAATAATTATTTTAAAGATTGTAATAGCCATATTATTCAAAAGCAAAACTATTAATAATTTGATGTGATCTTCTCTAGCAGCTGTTCCTTTCCCAAAGATAAGCTTTGGAGTTTGTTGGTGGGTTTTTGTTTTTGTTTTTGCAGTACAGTATGCAGGCCTCTCACTGTTGTGGCCTTTCAGTTGCAGAGCACAGGCTCTGGACGCACAGGATCAGTGGCCAGGGCTCACAGACCCAGCCACTCTGCAGCATGTGGATCTTCCCGGACCGGGGCACGAACCCGTGTCCCCTGCATCGGCAGGGGGACTCTCAACCACTGCGCCACCAGGGGAGCCCTATTGTTATTTTTTACTTTTTTTTCATAGTATCGCATAGTAAAAATAATTTGACTTCTTTTTTGTTTTCCATTCAAGTGTATAGTAATATACTGTTACCATGCAGAGTTCATAAACATTCATTCAGTAACATTTTTAAGAAGCTAATATTCGCCAAGTATTTTCTGCCACAAAGGAAATGGTGGCCCTGGATTTGTGCAACGTAGCCACCATGAATAAAACAGACAAAAAACCCTTTGCTCCTAGAACTTACATTCTATATGGGAACATAGACAGTAAAATCAACATGCTAAATATATAGTATATTAGATGGTGATAAACCATATAGATAAAAACTAAAGTAGGCAAGACTGGAAAGGTTGAAAGAGGGCAACAATTTAAAATAATAAGGTCATGGAAGTCCTCAATGAAAAGGTGATGTTTAAGAAACAATATCAAGGAGAATAAGAAGCAAATCAATTATCTAGGGGAAAGAACATTCCAGAAAAAGCAGGTTTAAATGCTCAAAAGTGGAATAAAAAGAGTAAGGAGGCCAGTGTAGTTGGAATGCTTTAAGCCAGAAGAGAGTAATAAGAGATGAAGGCTTGACGAGAAGGGGAATCTAAACCGTATAGGGCAGGGTGGACCATTGTAAGGACTTCATCTACTATTAAGTAAAGGGAACAAACAGTGTTAGGTTTTGAACAGAGAAGGCACAAGATCTAAATTAAGATGTATTTTTTTCCTGTTGTGTTGAGAATAGACTATAGGAGGGCAAGGAGAAAAACAGTGAGCTCAGACAGAAGGATATTACCAATAATTCTGGCAAGAGGTGACTTGGTGATAGCAGTGGGTAGTAAGAAGTGGTTATAATCTGGATAACATTCTAAAGTAGAGCCAGCCAGTTTTGCTGATTGACTGGATGTGAGATGTCATGTTAAAATAAGAGTCAAAGATGACTCCAAGATTTTTTGGCCCAAACAATTGATAGGATGGAGCTGCCAAAAACCAGAGAGGGAAGTCTACAGGAGGGTAGATATGAAGAGAAAATCAGAAGTTTTATTTTGGACATGTTCAGTTTAAGATACTTATTGCACATCCAAGTAGAGATGACCAGTAGACAGTGGGAAAAGGCAGGAGTGTGGAAATCTAGAGGGAAGAAAGTGTCTTCAAAAGAAGAGATAAGTCAAACATTTGTTTCATATGACTTACCAAGTTGAAAATATGTCCCAGTCTCTGAACATTTAAGTTGATACTTATAATCACTAGGTTAAAAAGTCAATAAAAGTAGAAACCAAATCTATTTTACCCATTATTGAATATTTTATTATCTTCCAAATTTTTCATTCTAGTGTTCTCAGAACTATCCTCAAAGAAGTCTGGTGTATTAGAGTCATAGGCCTGCCCTGGATTTTGGTCCTGATTCTGCCCTTTACTAATCTACTTTTTAATGATTACATTTTAATAATTTAATGTAGTAGCAGAGACCAAATGTCTCAGTTTAAGTATTCTGGGAAGCAGAATGTCAAGACAGGGTTAGAACTGCAAGAGATGGAATGCTAATTCCTGTGGAAGAGCAAGGGTAAAGGAAGCAGGAATAGACAGGAAAGCCTTTACAAGGGCTGGCAAACTTTCTGTAAAGGGCCAGATAGTAAATATTTTAGGCTTTATGGCTTTATGGGATACATATAGTCTCTGTTACATATTCTTATTTGCTTTTTTTTTTTTACAACTGTCTAAAATGCAAAAACTATTCTTTGCTTACAGAGCATACAAAAAAAAAAAAAAAAAAAGGACGTGATCCAAATTTGGTCCATGGGCCATAGTTACTCAACACAGCCTGGTCTAACACTTGTGAAAGGAGAGAGGGAAGGGAGGATAATTCTGCAGGAAAAGCCTCAACCTGATGTGAGGCTCTGAGAAAGTCTTGGGGCCAGTCCATGGGGAGCTGTGGTTTAAAGGATGTCCATAGAAGAGTCCTGCACTGGGCAGAAATAGACAGGCTCTAGCACCCCTGCTGCACTTAGTCATTATCTGGGAGCTGTCCAGCAAAAGTATGGCTTCAGCTGGAAGGCTGCAGCAGATCCCAATGGCAGTGCAGCTGAAAGCCGTTGACAAACTATCCCCACTATGGCAGATTCTTATCTGAAGAGAAACATAAATAGCGCACCTCCTGAATTTCACATAAAAGTACAGAGAATTAACCACATAGAGTTTTGTTTGTTTCATATAACAAGTCAACCAGAGGTAGGTAATCCAAATATGGCATGAAGAATCTGTAATACAGCCAAATAACCAGGTATATTCTATCTTCATACTTTATCATTCTTAGTATGTGGCTTCCATTCTCATAGCTACTTTATGGCTTCAAGACTGCTACTTTTCCTTCACCCTCATTGCCTTATTCAACATACAAAGATGAAGAAGAAAAAGAGGAAGAAAGAGAAAGGTAGAAAGTAATAGCACGTATATCAGAAAATCAAAACCTTCTCAGAAATCCCCAGTGGAAGGAAAAACTAACTTAACAGTGAGATGGGAACAGTGGGATGAACAGTCCAAAATAGCTCGAGCATATGTAAAACCGTGATATAAGACATGACAGTATTGCAGATCAGTGGAGATATGAGGGATGCTTCGATATATGTTTTGGGGAAATCGGGTATCCATGTGGGGGAAAAATAATCTCTAACTCCTACCATATACAAAAGTCAATTCCATATGGGTTAAAAACTTGAATATGAAAACCAAAACTTAAAAAATGTCAGAATAAAAAAATAGGAGAATGAATTATTTACCATGAATTACAGGATTTTTTTTATTATTAAATAAGACACAAAAAGCAAACCATATTTTTAAAAAAGGATATATACAACTACATTAAACTGAAGAACTTCTGTTCATCAAAGACATAATAGGAACAAAGAACGACAATCTATAATGAGGAGGAGATAACCACCACATAGTATATAATACACAAAGATTTAATATCCAGAATCTAAAAGAAACCCCAATAAATCAATTAAAAAACACAACTCAATAGAAAGATAAGCAAAAGTCATGCAAAGTCATTTCACAAAAGATAAATGATGCAAAGTCAGTAAAAGTATGAAAATATGCTCAACCTTATTAATAACCTTAATAATAAAAGATTATTAATAAAATTAATAAAAATGCAAATTTAGACCCAATCATGTTCTCTAGATTGGCAACATTTAAGAAGTCTAATAATACAAGTGTTGAAGGGAATGTGGATCAATGGTGGTAGGTCTCTCTCAATTGGTCCAACAAATTTTGAAATATTGCATTATACTGTAAATTTAAACACCCAAATTCATATAAAAATTCACTACTGGAGAAACTCTTACATATATACAAGGACACACATATAAGAATAACAACTTTCGTAATTGTAATAATGAGAAAATTGGAATCCTTTCAAATGTCCATTGGTAGGGGAACGGTAAATAATTTGTGGTACATTCACACAATGGAATATCTTATGGCAGTAAAAATAGATGGAATATAGTTGTACATAAAATGGATTTTTTTTTGGTGTTGTTGTTGTTTTTGCGGTACGCGGGCCTCTCACTGCTGTGGCCTCTCCCGTTGCGGAGCACAGGCTCCAGACGCGCAGGCTCAGAGGCCATGGCTCACGGGCCTAGCCACTCTGCGGCATGTGGGATCCTTCCAGGCCGGGGCACGAACCCGTGTCCCCTGCATCTGCAGGCGGACTCTCAACCACTGCGCCACCAAGGAAGCCCCCAAATGGATGTTTTTAAGAAATAATTTTGAGTGAAAAAAAGGAAAGTCCCAGAGGAACACACTGAGCATAATATCATTTTTATAAAACTCAAAACTAGCAAAACTAAAAAATATATTTTTAAGGCATTATACATAAGAGATAAAACTATGGAAAAAGAAAAACAGAAATGATAAACACAAAATTCAATATAATGTTACTTCTGGAAGAAAACAGTGGTTGGATAGGTGAAGAACTTACAGGCATATAAGTGTTGTTGGTTATGTTCTACTCCTTGGGTTAGGTAGTGAGTGGGTTCACAGGTGTTCATTATATAATTATTATTCTTCAACACTTACATATATTACATACATATTCTTTGGTTTGTAGCAAATAGTGTATTAGAAAAGACAATAAAGAAATACATTATAAAACAAAGAAATTCTCAGCCAATTTCCACTTTTATGTCTCACTGGATAAAATGGTGTTTCTGTGGTCACATCTAGCAACGAGTGAAGCTGGGATGTATAGTATCACAGATGGGCACATTGCTGCCCACAAAAATCAGATTTTGCCTACCTCATTAGCTACAACACCTTGACCAAGTTGCTAATATCTCTTAGCTTCAGCAATAATATGTGTCCAACTTAACCCATTGGATTTTAGTGGAAGTCAAATGACATGATATACATGAATGTCCTTTGTAAACCAAAAATATTGAACAAATATAAAGGATTGTGGTTCTCAGGCCTAATTCTTTTGGGGAAATTGAAGCCTTTATCTTGACAATTTCAAGTGCACAGTTGATTGGGTAGAGTCTTTCTCTGATTTTGTATGTTAACCTACCTCTTTGTCTGTCTTCCAGAATAATATATAGACTCAGCATTGAGAGTCCCATGTTAGAAAATTAAGAAGCCAAGTTATCATAATGTATCATACAGACATGCACATTTTCTGATAATGTACCTTCTTAAAAAAAAAGGATAAAACAGAAAATGTAGATACAATAAAAATAATGTCTAGATGCAGCCACGTTACTACATATTTTACTTCTTCATAAGATGTTGGAAACAAAGCAATTTTGCAGAAATGTTTGGTGAAACTATCCTCTATTCAATGCCACATTTATTTAGTGCTTACTCTGTGCCAAATCTTGACCCAAACAGAATTGCTGTAGAAAGATGAGTAAAACATAGTCTTTGCCTCAGGGCCATCTTTTTGCAAAAACTCAGACTGACACCATTCTCACAGTAGTCTACATGAATGATGCCCCCTATAGGCTGTGCAGTGTATAGCTCAGGCCACAAAAACAGAAATAATGGATAAAAAGAAACATAAAAATAAATCAAATAGGATACGAATCAGGTTTGTGGTAAGAAACTTGAATGACCACTAATAATCAGGAAAAATGATTAATTTCATATTCTTCAGATTGGTAAAAAAGGAAAGTCCCAGAGGAACACACTGAGCATAATATCATTTTTATAAAACTCAAAACTAGCAAAACTAAAAAATATATTTTTAAGGCATTATACATAAGAGATAAAACTATGGAAAGAGAAAAACAGAAATGATAAACACAAAATTCAATATAATGTTACTTCTGGAAGAAAACAGTGGTTGGATAGGTGAAGAACTTACAGGCATATAAGTGTTGTTGGTTATGTTCTACTCCTTGGGTTAGGTAGTGAGTGGGTCCACATCCTGGTCTTTTCGCACTCTATTGCTTAGCTGCTGCACAAATAGAATCAAACCCTCCCACGATCTTAGGTTGTTGTACATTTATAAAACCGCCTAGTATTCAGGCCAGGAATCCTAGGAAATTAAGTAGATTGAGATGAAGTTCCTGGGTTATTTAATCTTTTTAAATTTAAACTGCTACCTCGCTGTAGGGGAGTCCAGCTCAGAAAAAAAAGAAAAAATATATCCTCTAAAGAAAATATCAGGATTAATCCTCTAAATCTAACTTAAGCTATAGGTTTGCTAGAGAAAGAAAAATTACTTTTATAAAGATTTGTTTTTTCTCATAAGTCTTGTAACATTCATGCCTTTCCTCCCACAGTTTATTGCAAGTCATAAATCTTTTAATTCCCTGCAACCTGGTGAATGTAACCCAATCATTGTTTCTGTGCACTACTGTGGACCTGACAAACCCCATGAGCTCAATCATGGGACTGTCAGAAAATTATAAGAAAATGTCTAGCTCAGTACCTGGAACACAGTAGATATTTGATATCTTCTATTCTTTACATACAAACATGAAAGTGTCTTGTGTAGAGTACTGTAAAAGATTGTAGGGGAGTTTTCTTAATTTTTATAATTTTCAAGATCTGAGACAATCACCTCTATTGGATTCCCATATTTTTAAAATATATCAGAAGATGATTAAAATAAAGCTAGAAAAGAGCAGCCTCTACATCATATTTTGATTTTACTGGAGAAGAGAAAACGTGAAATTTTCTGATAGACTTTATGTTTTAATTCTCATATTTATTACTTTTTAATGATTTGTTTAAAGATATTTTCAAAAACTCTAATCCATTTTTATAAGCAATGTGCTTTATGGTTTATATTAAACTATTTATTATGATAGGAACAATGTGAGTAAATCCTGAATCTGTAAGAACAAATGACTTTCTCCTTGGGATAAAATTAGATTAAAAATATGTTCTTCAGATGGACATTAGATATTTTTTTTAAATTAAGAGATAAAAGTAATGTTTATTGAATATATCAGTTGTATGAAAATGGCATTATTTAACTCTTGAAGGAGCTTATTTATTCACCAATTTCAACGGGGTGTGTTAAAATTTGTTTTTACTATTAATGGCTTGTGAACTCTCTTTTTTTAAAGAAAACAAAACAACTTAATTTTGTTGAAAGCTTTTTCTGCATCTATTGAGATTATCATATGGTTTTATCCTGCAATTTGTTAATATGGTGTAACAAAATGACTGACTTGCATATACTGAAGAATCCTTGCATTCCTGGGATAAACCCCACTTGATCATGGTGTATGATCCTTTTAATGTGCTGTTGGATTCTGTTTGCTAGTATTTTGTTGAGGATTTTTGCATCTATGTTCATCAGTCATATTGGCCTGTAGTTTTCTTTTCTTATGATATCTTTGTCTGGTTTTGGTATCATGGAGATGGCCTCGTAGAATGAGTTTGGGAGTGTTTCTCCCTCTGTTATATTTTGGAAGAGTTTGAGAAGGGTAGGTGTTAACTCTTCTCTAAGTGTCTGATAGAATTCACCTGTGAAGCCATCTGGTCCTGGGCTTTTGTTTGTTGGAAGATTTTTAATCACAGTTTCAATTTCAGTGCTTGTGATTGGTCTGTTCATATTTTCTATTTCTTCCTTGTTCAATCGGAGAAGTTTGTACTTTTCTAAGAATTTTTCCATTTCTTCCAGGTTGTCCATTTTATTGGCATATATAGTTGCTTACTGTAGTCTCTCATGAACCTTTGCATTTCTGCAGTGTCATTTGTTACTTCTTTTTCATTTCTAATTCTGTTGATTGGAGTCTTCTCCCTTTTTTTCTTCATGAGTCTGGCTAATGGTTTATCAATTTTGTTTATCTTCACAAAGAACCAGCTTTTAGTTTTATTGAGCTTGCTATTTTTTCCTTCATTTCTTTTTCATTTACTTCTGCTCTGATCTTTATGATTTCTTTCCTTCTGCTAACTTTGGGGGGGTTTTGTTCTTCTTTCTCTAATTGCTTTAGGTGAAAGATTAGGTTGTTTATTTGAGATTTTTCTTGTTTCTTGAGAATGGGAAAACTAGACAGCTACATGTAAAAGAATGAAATTAGAACACTTCCTAACACCATACACAAAATGGATTAAAGACTTAAATGTAAGGCCAGACACTATAGAATTCTTAGAGGAAAACATAGGAAGAACACTCTATGATATAAATTACAGCAAGATCCTTTTTGACCCACCTCCTAGAGAAATGAAAATAAAAACAAAAATGAACAAATGAGACCTAATGAAACTAAAAAGCTTTTGCACAGCAAAGGACACCATAAACAAGACGAAAAGACAACCTTCAGAATGGGAGAAAATATTTGCAAACGAAGCAACTGACAAAGGATTAATCTCCAAAATATATGTGTGACTCATGAAGCTCAATATCAAAAAAACAAACAGTCCAATCTAAAAATGGGCGGAAGGAAACGAGGGGAAGATGGTGGGAGACGAGGGGAAGATGGTGAAAGAGTAAGACGCGATCACCTTCCTCCCCACAGATACACCAGAAATACATCTACACGTGGAACAACTCCTACAGAACACCTACTGAACGCTGGCAGAAGACCTCAGACCTCCCAAAAGGCAAGAAAGTCCCCATGTACCTGGGTAGGGCAAAAGAAAAAAGAATAAACAGAGACAAACGGATAGGGATGGGACCTGCACCAGTGGGAGGGAGCCGTGAAGGAGGAAAGGTTTCCACACACTAGGAAGCCCCTTGGTGGGTGGAGACTGCAGGTGGCGAAGGCGGGGAGCTTCAGAGCTGCGGAGGAGAGCGCAGCAACAGGGGTGCGGAGGGCAAAGCAGAGAGATTCCCGCACAGAGGATCGGTGCCGACTGGCACTCACCAGGCCGAGAGGCTTGTCTGCTCACCCGCCAGGGCGGGCGGGGCTGGGAGTTGAGGCTCGGGCTTCGGTTGGAGCGCCTGGAGAGGACTGGGGTTGACGGCATGAACACAGCCTGCAAGGGGTTAGTGCACCACGGCTAGCCGGGAGGGAGTCGGGGGAAAGGGTCTGGAGCTGCCGAAGAGGCAAGAGACTTCTTCTTCCCTCTTTGTTTCCTGGTGCGTGAGGACAGGGGATTAAAAGCGCTGCTTAAAGGAGCCCCAGAGACAGGGGCGAGCCACGGCTAACAGCGCAGACCCCAGAGACGAGCATGAGATGCTAAGGCTGCTGCTGCTGCCACCAAGAAGCCTGTGTGTGAGCACAGATCACTATCCACACCCCCCTTACAGGGAGCCTGTGCAGCCCACCACTGCCAGGGCCCCGGGATCCAGGGACGACTTCCCCAGGAGAATGCATGGTGTGCCTCGGGCTTGTGCAACGTAAGGCTGGTGCAACGTCACGCCAGTCTCTGCCGCCGCAGGCTCGCCCTGCACTCTGTACCCCTCCCTCCCCCTGGCCGGAGTGAACCAGAGTCCCCAAAGCAGCTGCTCCTTTAACAGAGGCGGGGCCAAATCCAAAGCTGAGCCCCAGGACCTGTGAGAACGAAGAAGAGAAAGGGAAATCCCTCCCAGCAGCCTCAGAAGCAACGGATTAAAACTCCACAATCAACTTGATGGACCCTGCATCTGTGGAATACATGAATAGACAACGAATCATCCCAAATTGAGGATGTGGACTTTGAGAGCAAGATTTATGATTTTTTTCCCCTTTTCCTCATTTTGTGAGTGTGTATGTGTAGCTTCTGTGTGAGATTCTGTCTGTATAGCTCTCCTTCCACCATTTGTCCTAGGGTTCTATCCGTCCTTTTTTTTTTCTTTCTTTAAAAAAATTGTTTTTCTTAATAATTATTTTTTATTTTACTAACTTTATTTTATTTTATCTTACCTTATTTTATTTTCTTTTATCTTATTTCTTTCTTCCTTTCTTTCTTTCTTTCTTTCTTTCTTTCTTTCTTTCATTCTTTCTTCTTTTTCTCCCTTTTATTCTGAGCCGTGTGGATGAAAGGCTCTTGGTGCTGCAGCCAGGAGTCAGTGCTGTGCCTCTGAGGTGGGAGAGCCAACTTCAGGACACTGGTCCACAAGAGACCTCCCAGCTCCACATAATATCAAATGGTGAAACTCTCCCAGAGATCTCCATCTCAACACCAGCAACCAGCTTCACTCAACGACCAGCAAGCTACAGTGCTGGATACCCTATGCCAAACAACTAGCAAGACAGGAACACAACACCACCCATTAGCAGAGAGGCTGCCTAAAATCATAATAAGTCCACAGACACCCCAAAACACACCACCAGACGTGGACCTGCCCACTAGAGAGACAAGATCTAGCCTCATACACCACAACACAGCCACTAGTCCCCTCCACCAGGAAGCCTACACAACCCACTGAACCAACCTTAGCCACTGGAGACAGACATCAAAAACAACGGGAGCTACGAACTTGCAGCCTGCAAAAAGGAGACCCCAAACACAGTAAGATAAGCAAAATGAGAAGACAGAAAATCACACAGCAGATGAAGGAGCAAGATAAAAACCCACCAGACCTAACAAATGAAGAGGAAATAGGCAGTCTACTGGAAGAAGAATTCAGAATAATGATAGTAAAGATAATTCAACATCTTGGAAATAGAATAGACAAAATGCAAGAAACATTTAACAAGGACCTAGAAGAACTAAAGATGAAACAGACAATGATGAACAACACAATAAATGAAATGAAAAATACTCTAGATGGGATCAATAGCAGAATAACTGAGGCAGAAGAACGGATAAGTGACCTGGAAGATAAAATAGTGGAAATAACTACTGCAGAGCAGAATAAAGAAAAAAGAATGAAAAGAACTGAGGACAGTCTCAGAGACCTCTGGGACAACATTAAACGCACCAACATTCGAATTATAGGGGTTCCAGAAGAAGAAGAGAAAAAGAAAGGGACTGAGAAAATATTTGAAGAGATTATAGTTGAAAACTTCCCTAATATGGGAAAGGAAATCGTTAATCAAGTCCAGGAAGCACAGAGAGTCCCATACAGGATAAATTCAAGGAGAAATACGCCAAGACACATATTAATCAAACTGTCAAAAACTAAATACAAAGAAAGCATATTAAAAGCAGCAAGGGAAAAACAACAAATAACACACAAGGGAATCCCCATAAGGTTAACAGCTGATCTCTCAGCAGAAACTCTACAAGCCAGAAGGGAGTGGCAGGACATACTGAAAGTGATGAAGGAGAAAAACCTGCAACCAAGATTACTCTACCCAGCAAGGATCTCATTCAGATTTGATGGAGAAATTAAAACCTTTACAGACAAGCAAAAGCTGAGAGAGTTCAGCACCACCAAACCAGCTTTACAACAAATGCTAAAGGAACTTCTCTAGACAAAAACACAAGAGAAGGAAAAGTCCTAAAATAATGAAGCCAAAACAATTAAGAGAATGGGAATAGGAACACACATATCGATAACTACCTTAAATGTAAATGGACTAAATGCTCCCACCAAAAGACACAGATTGGCTGAATGGATACAAAAACAAGACCCATATATATGCTGTCTACAAGAGACCCACTTCAGACCTAGAGACACATACAGACTGAAAGTAAGGGGATGGAAAAAGATATTTCATGCAAATGGAAACCAAAAGAAAGCTGGAGTAGCAATTCTCATATCAGACAAAATAGACTTTAAATAAAGACTATTAGAAGAGACAAAGGACACTACACAGCGATCAAGGGATTGATCCAAGAAGAAGATATAACAACTGTAAATATTTATGCACCCAACATAGGAGCACCTCAATACATAAGGCAAATACTAACAGCCATAAAAGGGGAAATCGACAGTAACACATTCATAGGAGGGGACTTTAACACCCCACTTTCACCAATGGACAGATTATCCAAAATGAAAATAAATAAGGAAACAAAAGCTATAAATGATACATTAAACAAGATGGACTTAATTGATATTTCTAGGACATTCCATCCAAAAACAACAGAATACACATTTTTCTCAAGTGCTCATGGAACATTCTCCAGGATAGATCATATCTTGGGTCACAAATCAAGCCTTGGTAAATTTAACAAAATTGAAATTGTATCAAGTATCTTTTCCAACAACAACGGTATGAGACTAGATATCAATTACAGGAAAAGATCTGTAAAAAATACAAACACATGGAGGCTAAACAATACACTACTTAATAACAAAGTGATCACTGAAGAAATCAAAGAGGAAATTTAAAAAATACCTAGAAACAAATGACAATGGAGACACGATGACCCAAAACCTATGGGATGCAGCAAAGAAGGAGGGAAGTTTATAGCAATACAGTTCTACCTTAAGAAACAGGAATCATCTCGAATAAACAACCTAATCTTGCACCTAAAGCAATTAGAGAAAGAAGAACAAAAAACCCCCCAAAGTTAGCAGAAGGAAAGAAATCATGAAGATCAGATCAGAAATAAATGAAAAAGAAATGAAGGAAACGATAGCAAAGATCAATAAAACTAAAAGCTGGTTCTTTGAGAAGATAAACAAAATTGATAAACCATTAGCCAGACTCATCAACAAAAAAAGGGAGAAGCCTCAAATCAATAGAATTAGAAATGAAAAAGAAGTAACAACTGACACTGCAGAAATACAAAAGATCATGAGAGATTACTACAAGCAACTCTATGCCAATAAAATGGACAACCTGGAAGAAATGGACAAATTCTTAGAAATGCACAACCTGCCAAGACTGAATCAGGAAGAAATAGAAAATATGAACAGACCAATCACAAGCACTGAAATTGAAACTGTGATTAAAAATCTTCCAGCAAACAGAAGCCCAGGACCAGATGGCTTCACAGGCGAATTCTATCAAACATTTAGAGAAGAGCTAACACCTATTCTTCTCAAACTCTTCCAAAATATATCAGAGGGAGGAACACTCCCAAACTCATTCTATGAGGCCACCATCACCTTGATACCAAAACCAGATAAAAAGGATGTCACAAAGAAAGGAAACTACAGGCCAATATGACTGATGAACATAGATGCAAAAATCCTCAACAAAATACTAGCAAACAGAATCCAACAGCACATTTAAAGGATCATAAACCATGATCAAGTGGGGTTTATTCCAGGAATGCAAGGATTCTTCAATATATGCAAATCAATCAATATGATGCACCATATTAACAAATTGAAAGAGAAAAACCATATGATCATCTCAACAGATGCAGAGAAAGCTTTTGACAAAATTCAACACCAATTTATGATAAAATCCCTTCAGAAAGTAGGCATAGAGGGAACTTTCCTCAACATAATAAAGGCCATATATGACAAGCCCACAGCCAACATCATCCTCAATGGCGAAAAACTGAAAGCATTTCCACTAAGGTCAGGAACAAGACAAGGTTGCCCACTCTCACCACTCTTATTCAACATAGTTTTGGAAGTTTTAGCCACAGCAATCAGAGAAGAAAAGGAAATAAAAGGAATCCAAATCGGAAAAGAAGAAGTAAAGCTGTCACTGTTTGCAGATGACATGATACTATACATAGAGAATCCTAAAGATGCTACCAGAAAACTACTAGAGCTAATCAATGAATTTGGTAAAGTAGCAGGATACAAAATTAATGCACAGAAATCTCTGGCATTCCTATATACTAATGATGAAAAATCTGAAAGTGAAATCAAGAAAACACTCCCATTTACCATTGCAACAAAAAGAATAAAATATCTAGGAATAAACCTACCTAAGGAGACAAAAGACCTGTATGCAGAAAATTATAAGACACTGATGAAAGAAATTAAAGATGATACAAACAGATGGAGAGATATACCATGTTCTTGGATTGGAAGAATCAACATTGTGAAAATGACTCTACTTCCCAAAGCAATCTATAGATTCAATGCAATCCCTATCAAATTACCAATGGCATTTTTCACAGAACTAGAAGGAAAATATTCACAATTTGTATGGAAACACAAAAGACCCCGAATAGCCAAAGCAATCTTGAGAACGAAAAGCGGAGCTGGAGGAATCAGGCTCCCTGACTTCAGACAATAATACAAAGCTACAGTAATCAAGACAGTATGGTACTGGCACTAAAACAGAAAGATAAATCAATGGAATAGGATAGAAAGCCCAGAGTTAAACACACACACATATGATCACCTTATTTTTGATAAAGGAGGCAATAATATACAATGGAGAAAAGACAGCCTCTTCAATAAGTGGTGCTGGGAAAACTGGACAGCTACATGTAAAAGTATGAGATTAGATCACTCCCTAACACCATACACAAAAATAAGCTCAAAGTGGATTAAAGACCTAAATGTAAGGTCAGAAACTATCAAACTCTTAGAGGAAAACATAGGCAGAACACTCTATGACATAAATCACAGCAAGATCCTTTTTGACCCACCTCCTAGAGAAATGGAAATAAAAACAAAAATAAACAAATGGGACCTAACGAAACTTCAAAGCTTTTGCACAGCAAAGGAAACCATAAACAAGACCAAAAGACAACCCTCAGGATGGGAGAAAATATTTGCAAATGAAGCAACTGACAAAGCATTAATCTCCTAAATTTATAAGCAGCTTGTGAAGCTCAATAACGAAGAAACAAACAACGCCATCCAAAAATGGGCAGAAGACCTAAATAGACATTTCTCCAAAGAAGATATACAGACTGCCAACAAACACATGAAAGAATGCTCAACATCATTAATCATTAGAGAAATGCAAATCAAAACTACAATGAGATATCATCTCACACCAGTCAGAATGGCCATCATCAAAAAATCTAGAAAGAATAAATGCTAGAGAGGGCATGGAGAAAAGGGAACACTCTTGCACTGCTGGTGGGAATGTGAATTGGTACAGCCACTATGGAGAACAGTATGGAGATTCCTTAAAAAACTACAAATAGAACTACCATATGACCCAGCATCCCACTACTGGGTATATACCCTGAGAAAACCATAATTCAAAAAGAGTCATGTACCAAAATGTTCATTGCAGCACTATTTACAATGGCCCAGAGATGGCAACAACCTAAATGTCCATCATCGGATGAATGGATAAAGAAGATGTGGCACATATATACAATGGAATATTACTCAGCCATTAAAAGAAACGAAATTGAGCTATTTGTAATGAGGTAGATGGACCTAGAGTCTGTCATACAGAGTGAAGTAAGTCAGAAAGAGAAAGACAAATACTGTATGCTAACACATATATATGGAATTTAAGAAAAAAAGAAAAAGTCATGAAGAACCTAGGGGTAAGACAGGAATAAAGACACAGACCTACTAGAGAATGGACTTGAGGATATGGGGAGGGGGAAGGGTAAGCTGTGACAAAGCAAGAGAGTTGCATGGACATATATACACTACCAAACGTAAAATAGCTAGCTAGTGAGAAGCAGCTGCATAGCACAGGGAGATCGGCTCAGTGTTTTGTGACCACCTAGAGGGGTGGGATAGGGAAGGTGGGAGGGAGACGCAAGAGGGAGGGGATATGGGGATATATGTATACATGTAGCAGATTCACTTTGTTATAAAGCAGAAACTAACACACCATTGTAAAGCAATTATGCTACAATAAAGATGTAAAAATATTTTAAAAATTAAAAAAAAATAAAAATGAGTGGAACACCTAAATAGACATTTCTCCAAAGAAGATATACAGATTGCCAACAAATACATGAAAGGATGCTCCACATTACTAATCATTAAAGAAATGCAAATCAAAACCACAATGAGGGGCTTCCCTGGTGGCAATGTGGTTGAGAGTCCGCCTGCCGACACAGGGGACACGGGTTCATGCCGCGGAGCGGCTGCGCCCATGAGCCATGGCCTCTGGGCCTGCGCGTCCAGAGCCTGTGCTCCGCGGTGGGAGAGGCCACAGCAGTGAGAGGCCCGCATACCGCAAAAAAATATAATAATAATAAGTAAATAAAATAAAATGCACAGTTTCAAACAAAAAAAATAAGGAAACCACAATGAGGTATCACCTCACACCGGTCAGGATGGCCATCATCAAAAAATCTACAAACATTAAATGCTGGAGAGGGTGTAGTGAAAAGGTAATCCTCCTGCACTATTGGTGGGAATTTAAACTGATACAGCCACTATGGAAAACAGTATGGATGTTCCTTAACTAAAAATAGAACTACCATACCACCCAGCAATCCCACTACTGGGCATATAGGCTGAGAAAACCATAATTCAAAAAGAGAAATGCACCATAATATTCATTGCACTATTTACAATAGCCAGACATGGAAGCAACCTAAGCGTCCATCAACAAATGAATGGATAAAGAAGATGTGGCGCATATATACAATGGAATATTACTCGGCCGTAAAAGGAAATGAAATTGAGTTATTTGTAATGAGGTAGATGGACCTAGAGCCTGTCATACAGAGTGAAGTAAGTCAGAAAGAGAAAAACAAATACTGTATGTTAACACATATATATGGAATCTAAAAAAATATATATGGCTCTGATGAACCTAGTGGCATGACAGGAATAATGACAAAGATGTAGAAAATGGACTTGAGGACATGGGTGGGGAAAGGGAAGCTGGGAAGAAGTGAGAGAGTAGCATTGGCATGTGTACACTACCAAATGTAAAATAGCTAGCTAGTGAGAAGCAGCTGTATAGCACAGGGAGATCGGCTCAGTGCTCTGTGTCCACCTAGAGGGGTGGGATAGGGAAGGTGGGAGGGAGACGCAAGAGGGAGGGGATATGGGGATATATGTATACATGTAGCAGATTCACTTTGTTATAAAGCAGAAACTAACAACATTGTAACGCAATTATACTCCAATAAAGATGTAAAAAGAAAATTAAAATTTAAAAGTTAAAAAAAAAACTAAAAGGATGTGTTGTTCAGAAAATTTTTTAAAATTAAATTAATTTACCTTCTATGTTGAAATTTTGAAGCACATGTTTTCACTTTAACTATTAATACATTGTCCTTTTATACCAATCAGCCTCTCGTTCAGCCAAGATTATGAATTAAGTGATCACAATAATCTAAATTTGTTTTTTTGAAATGCACCGATGTCTACTCTGGCACAGTCATAAGTCATAAGTCACACTTAGCTTTGTAAAGATGGTGAGACATGGTTTGAAGCTTCAAGTATCTTAGAGGGCAGTGTTTACAGCTGAAAACTGCCCTGGCTAAACAATCCCCCAGACTGGGGTAAATCTTAACAGGAAACAACTCTCAAAACAATATGTAGCTTCCTTTGGTTCTTGTTCATGATTTGCTGTTATTTCCCTCTCAATTAAAGCCATCTCAGATTTAAAACTCCAGGCTCAGTGTATTCCGAGAACTCCAGACTTGATACACAGCTACTTACCCAGTAATAGGATGTCTAACAGGAATCTCAAACTACAAAAGGGAAGAACCAAATTCTTGATACAAAGCAAACAAAACAGAAACTTGAGAAGGTCTCTGTCTCCTCGGTTTAACTACAGCTCTGTTTCTGCAGTGCTCTGGGCCAAAGCCTTGACAATATCAGTGGCCTAATTCTTTATCTCATGCACTCCATCCGTCCACTATCAAAACCTGTCAGCTGTAGTTCAAAAGTTATCTCAAATCTAATCACTTCTCACCACCTTCCTCCAAGTCACATAGTCTCTCATTTGGATTACTGATATTTCATTGGACTTTTTCATTGGTCACTGGGCTTCAATCCTCGTTCACTCACGGTCTAATTTCCACACAACAGCTTGATTATTTAAAACCCAATTCATATGACGTTACTCTTCTGCTCAAAACCATCCAAGGCTTTTACATCTCACTCAGGATAAAATTCAAATCCTACACCTTGACCCATTGCCTGTAAGGCCCTACCATAGTATCTGACCCTCAGTTACCTGTCTGATATCATCTCCCCTCCCTGGTTCATTCTTTGTCAGCCACAATGATCTCCTTGCTATTTCTCAGTTACGAAAATCATATTCCCAATTAAGGACATTTGCATTTGTCATACCGTCTGAGTACAGGGAGATCAGCTCGGTGCTTTGTGACCACCTAGAGGGTGGTCTCCCCCCCCAGATAATCACATGGTTTATTCCCTCACTGCATTCAGATTTTTGCTCAATTGTCACCCTGTCCAAAAATCCTCCCTGACCAACCTAAATAAAACAACCTACAACCCAACCCCTCATCACTCTCTAACATCTTACCTGCTTTTTATTTATAATTCTTATCACGACATATATATCTAAATATACAATGTGCATATTACATACTTCTATAAATATAATAATATCTATTTTATATATTATACATATTTGGGGTTTCCTTGTTTATGTGCATATCTTTCATCTCTCCAGTGGAACATAAGCTCCATGAAAGTGGAGAATTTTTCTGTTTTGTTCACTGCTGTATCTCCAGTTTCAATAACCGTGCCTGGCTCAGAGCAGACAATCAAAACCTTCTTGATTAATTAATAATAAACTTTTCTTCTTTTACTTTAACACTGTCATACAGTGTGCTTCACAGCTTCTTAAAAAAGGAGAATTCTTTATTTCTGATTTTTCCACACTCATTGTAAGGCGGCAGAGATGTAGAATAAAAGATGAAATACCTCCTTAGTTACACCTTTGTAGAACTCCAAGGATGAATTGGTTGAGAGGAAAGGAGCTGTAGAAACGAAAATGGTGAGGACAAAGACAGTGTTTTTCCTTTGCTCAAAATTCTCTTCCACCCAGGACTAGATAAGGTCCTAGAAGTCAAATGGGACAACCCAGCCTAGGTTGAATCCTTTTTCTAGCATCCTAGACAAGTGGTCACCCCTTCTACCTCCAAAGACAAGATATTCACTGATGCAGGGCCACAGATATCATAAGTCACATACTTCTCCCAAGTAAGCTCCATCCTCTGGAGTATCTTTCAGAGATTATATTCCATTTATGACTAGAGAATTTTTCCTAAGTCCCCCAAAGAACTAACTTCCAGGTCCTCTTTCAGTCTCAATCCTAACCAAGTGTAAAATCTGTTATAATTTCTGAAGCTCAAGATAAGGTCCTGTTTTCTCTGCCAAGCCTCCAGACCTTGGGGCAATGTTGTCAGGCTTTCTGTAACTGTGATTCAGCTCACAGATCATAGCAAAGAGAGACTGAGAACCTCCCAAGAGAGATTCTTTTGTCATGAATTTATACCAGGACTAGATTATGTGAGAGGCTTATCAGTGCTGATGAATAGTAAAGCCACTTAACAGTTCCAAAAATGAGAAGGCACCTACTTTAACATGAGCTTTCTTGACTCTAACCAGTCAGGGATTCACACTGACACTTAAATAGCTTCATGATTAAGTTGTCTTTCACTTATTATTTCTGTGACATTGGTGAGGTCATTAATTTTCTCTAAGACTCAATTTCCTCAGCTTTACTTGGGAATAATAACTACCTAATTCACTGGGTTGTTGTTAGTATTTAACCTTTTTCCTTCCCGTTGCGGAGCACAGGCTCCGGACGCGCAGGCTCAGCGGCCATGGCTCACGGGCCTAGCCGCTCCATGGCATGTGGGATCCTCCCGGACCGGGGCACGAATCCGTGTCCCCTGCATCGGCAGGTGGACTCTCAACCACTGCGCCACCAGGGAAGCCCCCTGTTGTTAGTATTAAATAAATAGTTATACTTCCTGGTCCTGGTAGTCACTCAATGACATTACCTACTATTAGTTATTCTTTTCTTGATAATGATATGGGGAAAAAATGGGATATAGGTTTATCTTCTAGAATTCTTCGCTATTTATCCAGTGAAAGTTCTCACTTAGAAGTGAAAGTAAAAGGTGAGACTTCTTAGAATTAGTATAAAATTTTGAGTTATTGATCATTCAAATAGAATTTTTATAAAATATTTTGCAAATATGTGTTTCTAGTAAAAGGTAATCAGGTACTTGAAGACATTCCACTTAAATAATAGTACCATAATCAGATAAAATATTTTTATTCAATTATCTAGACAATTTGATAACTTCAGTATTAATATAAACATTTACCCTTCATGGGTATCTCAGATATGAGATTGGATTTTGGGACAAATGGGTTGGGTCTTGTCAATGTGATAAAGGGAATCATAAAATTAGTTTTTTCCAGTTCTGCAGCAAAATCACCCAAATTTAGTTGTTTTTTCAAAGTTTGATGTTCAATCTTCTGGGGAACACTGAGACTTATTCAGGAGTTTTCTGAAATCAAAACTATTTTTATAATACTACTCAGATGTTATGTGCCATTTCCACTGATGGTGAAAAAGCACTGGCTGGTGAAACTTCTGGTATCTAAACATGAATCAAGGCTTTGACAGCACAGTGTATTTGTAATCATTATATAATATTCTTCTCTGCCACATCAGTGTAACTAATTCATCAAAGAATATCCTTCATGAAACACTGAGAATTATTAATTTTATTAGATCACAGCCCTTGACTATAAGTTTTGTCAATATTCCCTGTGACAAAATGAGACATATGCACAAAGTACTGCCCTGTCATACTGAAGTGTGATAGCTGTTTCAAGGAAAAGCACTTGTATGATTATTTGAGTTGCAAACTGAACCAGTTGCTTTTTTCATGGAACACCATTTTTACTTGAAAGGCTGATTGAAAGACAAACTATGGTTAATAAACCTTGGGTATTAGGCAAACATTTTCTTGAAAATAAAAGAAGTGAGGCTGTCACTCCAAGGAAAACAACTGAGAATATTTGTTGCCAATGGTAAAAATTTGCACTTTCAAATGAAAATGTATATCTATTTGCAACTTGGAAAACGTGTATCTGCTATTATGAACTTGATAACTTTCTAGTGCTTAAAGATTTTTAGGATGTGACCAACAAGGGCTTAATTTCCAAAATATACAAATGGCTCATACAACTCAATAACAACAACAACAACCAAAAAAAAAAACAACCCACAACCTAATAAAAAAAATGGACAGAAGACCTAAATAAACATTTTTTTCAAAGAAGACATACAGATGGCCAATAAGCACGTGGAAAGATGCTCAACATCGCTAATTATTAGAGAAATGCAACTCAAAACTATAATGAGATATCACCTTACACCAGTCAGAATGGCCATCATTAAAAAGTCTACAAGGGCTTCCCTGGTGGCACAGTGGTTGAGAGTCCGCCTGCCGATGCAGGGGACACGGGTTCGTGCCCCGGTCCAGGAGGATCCCACATGCCGCGGAGCTGCTGGGCCCGTGAGCCATGGCCGCTGAGCCTGCGCGTCCGGAGCCTGTGCTCCACAACAGGAGAGGCCACAGCAGTGACAGGCCCACATACCGCTAAAAAAAAAAAAATGTCTACAAATAATAAATGCTGGAAAGGGTGTGGAGAAAAGGCAACCCTCCTACACTGTTAGTGGCAATGTAAATTAGTGCAGCCACTATGGAAAGCAGCATGGAGGTTCCTTACAAAGCTAAAAATAGAGTTGACATAAGATCCAGAAATCCCACCCGTGGGCATATATCCAGAGAAAATTCTAATAGAAAAGATACATGTACCCTAATGCTCATAGTAGCACTATTTACAATAGTTAAAACATGGAAGCAATCTAAATGTCCATTGTAACTGAATCACTTTGCTATACACCAGAAAGTAACACAACATTGTAAATTATACTTCAATAAAAAAAATTTTTAAGATTTTTCTTTTTGAGATTGGTGATGTTAACAAAGTTGATTTGTTAATATTGTGGAAAGATAGTACCATTCATTTGGAAAATCTGTATAACTTAGTGAACTAATATTTTATAAACAATCAGTGCATAATATTACACAATCATGCATGGATAAAATACTAATTCAAAATGCAAGATAGTTTTGATAAAATGAGGTTATCACCCCACACCGATTAGAAAGTCCATCATCAAAAAATCTACAAACAATAAATGCTGGAGAGAGTGTAGAGAAAAGGGAACCCTCCTACACTGTTGGTGGGAATGTAAATTGGTACAGCCATTACCAATACAGGAACAGCATGGAGGTTCCTTAAAAAACTAAAAATAGAGCTACCATTCCTTAAAAAACTAGAATTGATCCAGCAATCCCATTCCTGGGCATGTATTCGGAGAAAACCATAATTTGAAAGGATACATGTATCCCAGTGTTCATTGCAGCACTATTTACAATATCCAGGACATGGAAGCAACCTAAATGTCCACTGATGGAGGAATGGATAAAGAAGGTGTGGTACATATAAACCATGGAATATTACTCAGCCATAAAAAAAGAACAAAATAATGCCATTTGCAGCAGCATGGATGGACCTAGAGATTGTAATACTCAGTGAAGTAAGTCAGAGAAAGACAAATACCATATGATATTGCTTATATGTGGAATCTAAAAAAATGGTACAAATGAACCTATTTACAAAACAGAAATTGAGTAACAGATGTAGAAAACAAACTTATGGTTACCTAAGGGGAAAGTGGGGGGGGGGATAAATTGGGAGATTGGGATTGACATATACACACTTCTGCATATAAAAGGTAACTAATAAGAACCTACTGTATAGCACAGGAAACTCTATTGGGTGCTCTGTAATGACCTATATGGGAATGGAGTCTAGAAGAGAGTGGATATATGTCTATGTATGGCTGATTCACTTTGCTGTACAGCAGAAATTAACACAATATTGTAAATCAACTATACTCCAATAAAAAATTAATAAAAAACACAAAATGCAAGATATTCCATTTTATGTACACACCATACGTTCTTTATCAATTCATCCATTGATGGACATTTTGGTTGTTTCTATCTTGAGTATTATGAATAATGCTACAATAACCATGGTAGTGCATCTATCTCTTTGAGATCCTGATTTCAGTTCCTTGGATAACTACCAAAAAGTGGGATTGCTCGATCAATCTCAATAGTTTGGTGAATTTGCCATTATATATTTTCTATAATGTTATTTGCACCCTGCTCTTCAGGTCCCCAGCTCTGGCAAGTCATCTGATTTTTTCCTAACTGGTTTTCAACTATTTTCCTATGCAGAACATTCGATACTTTTCTTTTTCTTTTCTACACTGTTATTTTATTAGTCCTTCGATTTTTTTTTTCTTGGTACAGGAATGTACCTTCTAATAGTTTTCTTGTCACTTTTCAGAGATTGTATGTAGGTCAAGATGACACTTGGGGGCTTCTCTGATACAACCTGTTTAATAACTCTTCAGTCTATATGAAATTCTCATTCCATACTAGTTTGATAATATTCACATTTCAACTATCTATTCAAATCCTATATATTAACTTTTTCTGGTTCTTGAAGTAGACTTTTTCCCCACAAATTTAGTTAGAGGTTTTAGTGTATGCAAAATGGTCAATATGTACCAGGAAAGTGAATTTGCTTGGAATTCAGTGTTGCTAGAGCTAATTAATTGTGTTACTAAAATTAAAAATGAAAGGATCTTGTGATTGTGCTGAGGTGTGCCCTATATTTCTCTGTAGTCCTTTCAGGAACTAGCACAAAGCCATACATATGGTAAGCACTTAGGTAATGTTGTTTATTGGGCTACAGAGATACTTTATCATTATAGAGTTGGATTATTTTTAATAAAATTGATTTTGCTATCTTTTTCTCACATTGTTACTAAAGTTAAAATGTTATAAACTAATGGTAACAGAAGCATCTGGTGTCAAGGTTCTGGCTCTATGTAATGGTTTACAGGCAACGGCTGCCAAGGGCAGGTCTAGTGACTACTGAGCCCTCTTGTCCTCTCCACTTCACCCCGCTTAAATGCAGGGGCAACTGCATGGAACAAGTCAGCAGCCGTTTGTTTTGGCTCATGAATTCCTCTATACCACACCTTAGTCTCCACCTTTGTTCTGATATGTTGAATTTAAAGCCTTATTTTTGGACGGGCTAATTGTCTCTTTGTAGACATCCTCAAAGTATTTTTTCAAGTACTTTACACACACACACACACACACACACACACACACACATCTGGCAATTATTACCATAACTGCTTACTACAGTAGCTGTCTCATTTCTCTAGTGAGTTAGTCTTTGTAACTGAATACTGTGAAACAATACTCCTTTTCAGCCTCAAGTGATATCAAGAAGCTGAGTTACTCCATAAATCCTCTGTTCCTTGGTTATATAACTTTCTGTTCTCTCCTTTGCTTCCTAATAGCAATAACCAACAACAATAACCATGGCAACCCGTGGCAGCAGCTAATCTCCTTCCTTCTCTGTTGTCTAACCTCTAGCCAATTGCTGACTACCCTTTCTTACTTATTAATAATTGGAGGAACAGTTTGGTTAAACACTCAGGGATTATTTTAAGCATCAGCCTTATCGTTCTGCAGAAACTACAAAACTAACCCACTCTATGAAAATGGTTGAAGTTGTTCACAGTACTTTATTTTCCCTTAATTCTCAAACTTAATCTGTCACTAAGTCATGCTGAGGGTTATTTTTTCCTAAATACACCTCAAATCATCTGTTTCTCTCCATTTCTTCTGCCACTATCTTGGTCTAAGCCACTGAACTCTTTCAATGTCTCCAAAAAGATCCTTCCCTTCCATCTATTTCCATGTCCCTTGCCAGTCCTGGGCCTATTATCCTCAGATCAATCCCTCCCTCTTCCCATGTGCTGCTTGACATTGTAAGGAGGCTAACGCTTGCAGACTGTGATAACCAGGTTATGAGTCTGCAGGCTTTTTGCTAGTGGAAGACATTGGCAGGAAATGGGAGGATATAGGAAGGGAGACACCAGCTATTAATATTTCCCTCTTTCCTGCCCTACCTTGTGAATCATCTCTGGCACTATCTCCATCACTTCTGGGTTTTAGCTATCATCCGCCATGGTTCCAGCTTCTGCTAGGAGACCCTGGACCCCAAGCACAAGTTTACCACCTCCTTCCTTGGTCCCTCCAGCCTTGGTGTGTTAGAGAATTCCAGCTGTTACTAACTCTGGGTTACTTTGCTCTTACCCGTTGACTTTTAGTCCACTTCATCAATTGTTAACTGTCAGCTGACTCTTACCAGACAGGAAATTGTCAGAGAAAAATATTATGCAACTATAACCAAGGAAGTTCAGGGCTCAGCACTGCACTCTCCTACTTAAGACCAAAATTAATTCTAGGGGCACAAAATAACAAAGCTATTATCATAGATTTGTTGCTGAATGTTCTTTGCAAGAGCTAAGACTACAAGCATACCACTGACACTGAATAAGAGCTGTTTAGAAGGAAAAAATGGCAACATACACCAAAAACAAACAAATAAATAAAAACCGTGATATGAATTGTTTCCTCCGCACATAGACCACTAATGATTGTTTATAATGTGGATTCTCTCTAGCTGTTTAACTTTTTCTTTTTGAATATGATAATTGGTGGGAGCATCTGCCCCTGGCTAGACAGATGACATGAGGGTAGGTACAGATGCAGCAATACACAAATGCTCTTAAGATGAAAGTCTCCAGGGAGGAGACCCTTTTTTTGTTCTGTGATTGTATAATTACTGAGCTAAAGGTACCAGTATGTGCTTCATCTTTAATTGCCAGATTTCTCTGCAGTACACACAACTCCCTTTCTGCAGTCTTAGCAGTTTCTCAACAATGCTGGTGGTCAAAAATCCCTGTACAGTCCAGACACTTTTGAACCACAGCATAATTTTTAAATATGCAGGGTTTTACCTTATATCCCATGGAAAGCATTCTTTGGGTCTGGCTAGGTCTCCCTTCCTTACAGACTTAATTTGCTGTAAGCTCATTACAACTAAATTAGAAAGAAGCAAAAAGGCCCCAAACTGTATTTAGTTAGATTCACCATAATGTTTATAATTTGATACTTAAGAGGGGAAACAGTCTTTTTTAATTGAGGCTCTGATTCTACCACTACCTATCTTCATTTCAAGCTGAGGTTTTCAGAGAAAGAAATGATTTGTCTAAGACGTGCTTTCGCCATAACTTTTCTAGGTACAAGTAAATTAATCTCAGTGTTGCCTCTGGTGTGGTAATACAGGAGAGTGGTTAGAGCATGACCTCTGAGTTTGAGAGATCTGGATTTGAGTCCTGGCTCCAACACTGACCAGCAGTGTAAACTTGGGTAAATTTAATTCCCAGTGCCTCAGTTTCTTCCTCTCTACAGCAGG
>NW_006785778.1:47640-57680 GCF_000442215.2 Lipotes vexillifer
ATTGTAAGGAAATGACATATTTGTGTGAAATCCTTACCACAATGTTTGGTACTTAAGGAGTTTGATATATGCTAGTTATTCTCTTCTCATTATCATTTTTATTCATAATATGTCTACTTACATTGTATGACTTTTATTAGAAAATGTCTCCCCCCATATCGAAAATATTCCTCTGTCAAGTACGAGGCATAAAATGAGAATCAAGCTTTCTATAATAAATAACTGAATATGTAATGATTTCATTAAGGTCATATGTACAGAATCAAACAAGGAAGAAATTATTAGTCCTCTTCTGCAAATACAGAAACCAAGTTTTCAGGAAGGTATGTTGTTCAAACCAAGGTCTTCTGCCTCCAAAATTCAGGTTTTTTCAATTCCCCTTTGTGATCTGATATACATGAGAGCAACCAAAAAAACCCTGAACTTTTCTTTCTTGTTCTCCCTCCCCCACCCTCTCAACCAGCTACATGTTTTTCAATGTTTTTTTCCTCACCATCTCTCATTTTCTCACTTCTCATTTACTATCTTTTTAGTTCCAAACAACTTGATTCAATTCAGTGCAAGTCATGATAATAAAGATATAAATATCTTGAAGACACAGTCCAGCCCTTAAGAAATTAAAAATTAGACAAGTTCTCAAATGATCATGCCCAATTAAAAAAAAAAAAAACAGTTACCCAAGAAATATAAGAAAGGTATTATGATGTTGCAGAGTTGAAAGATCACATCTTGTTAGGGAATTAAGAAAAGAGATTATGGAGGAGACTTGAAAGATAATATGGTTTCATCATGAACTGTCTGAGCAAAGATATCCCAGGAATGTCAGAGATATTTATGGGGAGCATGGAATAGTCTGATTGTGCTTAGGATTCTTGTAAATAGTAGTAGTAACTAAGAGGGAGAAAGGGATTGGGAATATTTTGTGGAAGGTTTAGAACATCAGAATGAACAATGTACACCTGATCTGATAGCCAATAAGGAAATCTTTGACAGCAGTGTTTACTATTGTATTTTTATATCTTTCCATATATTTTGCTGCCCAGTTTCAGATTCTAGAATATTTAGACAAAAAACGTAACGACACTCAAAATCCAAGCATAAGATCTATCCAATTCCTCTACTTAAAGTACAGATACTTAGGTTATTACTAAAAGATTTCAGGAATCATTGTTTCTTATGCTTTAAATTCTTTGGGCACAAAAGTAAACATATTCATAGCAAGTGTGTTTTCATATTTGCTTGGTTTCATTACAAGCCACAAGACATGTCAGAACAAATAACTCAAATCACATTCTCTTGCCTATTGTAAACATAGAGAGAAATTCAAGTGTTTTGGTTCCATTCACGGATAGAGTTGAGGAATTTCTGTCTGTCTTTGTATAGAACTTCAAGGAGGAAAACAGGCTATGTTCTGCATTGTGTTAGCACGTTAGAGGAAGATACAATACCTATTTTTTTAAATCAGCAATTGAGAGTTTTATAAGTAGTCTCATAAGGAAAATCCAGCTGGTATAGTAAATCCCTGTGGATAAAAGTGGATCATTTATAAACAGCTGCTTTGCAAAATACAATCTCTTTTCTTCATTCTACCCACTCTCCATCATTAAAGTGAAACAAATCTGTTTTCCTTCTTGCCTTTTTCTTCCCTTGATAATTTCACCAAGAATTTGCAATTTTATTTGCCTTTTCCAGCAATCAACATTTGACTTTTTTTTGGATCTTCTCTACAGGATATTTGTTTATTTCATTGGTATCTATATACTCTATGTCTTTCATTCTATTTTATTTGAATTTAATTTGCTGTTATTAAAAAAAAAACTTCTTGAGATACATGAGCTAAGATTGAGTTTTCTGTCTCATTTCTTTTCTCAAATATGAATTTAAAGATAAAAATTTTCCTCTAAGAACAGCTTACCCTGCAATCTGTAGATTTTGAAATGTCATACTTGTGTCAGCATCCAGTTAAACACATGTTCTAACTTCCACTGTTATTTCATTGATCCATAGGCTATTTTAAAGTTCATACCATAATTTTTAAAAAGTAAAATTTTTTGTTCTATTTTTTTTTTTTTTTTTTTTTTTTTTTTCTTTACATTAAAAAAATACAGGTTGAGGGATTTTTTTTGTTTGTTTGTTTTGTTTTTTGTGGTACGTGGGGCTCTCACTGTTGTGGCCTCTCCCATTGTGGAGCACAGGCTCCAGACACGCAGGCTTAGCGGCCATGGCTCACAGGCCCAGCCGCTCCGCGGCATGTGGGATCTTCCCGGACTGGGGCACGAACCCATGTCCCCTGCATCAGCAGGCAGACTCTCAACCGCTGTGCCACCAGGGAAGCCCTATCTTTTTTTTTTTTTAATCATTAATTTCTATTTTAATTGTGTTTTGTTTAAAAGACACACACTGTGATCTCAGTCCATTGAAATGTGCTGAGATTTGCCTTATGTTATAGAATTGGTCAATTATTGTAAATGCTCCTTCAGTAATTGAAAAAATATATATATCCTAAAGTTTGGAGTATAGTATTTTATATGTCAATTAGATCAAGTTTTCATTTATATTTTTCAAATATTCATTGAGAACTTGACTTTTGATGTTTTGTTATGTAACTTTTACTTTATCATGTGTAGTTTGAGTCTGTGTTATTAGTTGTCTGCATTATTATTTGCATACAATTTACAATTATATCTTCTTTATAAATTAAGTATTTAATCATTTTGAGGTGACCCTATTTATTTCCAGAAATTCTTTTGTTAAAAGTCTTGTCTGATATTACAAGAGCTACACTGGTTTTCTTTTGGTTATTATTTGCCTGGTATATTTGTCTCTATCCATCTGCTTTCATTCTTTCTATATCCTTATGTTGTAAACGTGTCTCTTGTAAACAGAATAAAACCTTTCTGAGCTGCGGCATTTGCCAGGCTTTTTTTTTTTTTTTTTTTTTTTGCCAGTTTTTTTTTCTTGCCAGGTGACTGGAACGAGCCAGCCTGATTCCACAGGGGCTGGACGGAAGCTGGCCTAGACTTTTCTGAAAGGACAGTAACAAGGTGGCAAATTTTACTAAGCTGTAGAAAGGATTCCATAATTCCATGCCTTATAATTTCCATGGATCAGACATGCACAAAATTATTTTCTAAAAGTCGTGGTGGAGAAAACCCTCCGTGATAAGTATCAGCTAACTTCAGCACTACTCTATGTTGGAGGTATAAACAAACTGATGTTCCGGTTGGAATATTTGAAACATTGAATGCCTCTTTCTTTATAGTTTAATGCTATTTAAAAAATCCAACTTCTCAGTAACATCTGGTAGGATAAGAGGAGAGTGAAAATCAGCTATAAAAAGCGTGGCAAAGTTGGAAAATTTCAATGCATCCTAATTGTCACTTATGCTGAGTGCTTAGTCCCTGTAGCTTTAACACAAGAGTATTTCCTAAAAGGTCCTTGAGAAAATGCTAATAGATGTTCTTATGAAAAAATAATGAAAGAAATATCTCCTTCCATAATTTAATTTTAATATTATGTTAAGAAATATCAAACATATTTTGTATCCTTTCGTTATTTAAAATGCAATGTCTTACATGTTTATTTTGAATAACTAAGTTATACAAAAAGAGATTCTGTGGCTAAGAGGAGAAAACAAAACAAAACAAAATCTTGAGGTTCTCAAACTATGACAGAGTGAAATAAGCAAAAATTCAGATTTCCTCAAAATAAATTAAATAACCACAGCCTTTGTTTTAAAAAAGTGATAATTTTTCCAAGATGTAAGCATCAGCTTATTACTGGGTGGTTCATCTTCTCTTTACTACAATGGATACGTATAAAATAGGATTTTCATGTTAAGTGGTACTCAAAATAAAATACAAAATATAAAATAACTTGAATTCTCTATTTTTATCTGTTATAAAGTTAAAAGCATCTCATTAGAAAAATGAATGTTTATCATTGCTGTCAACGATTCAGTTGTGAAATCATTTTTAGCTATCCACTGTACTCAAATTGCTTATTATTGCTCATGATTCTCTGTTGGATTTCTATTAATACATTATAACCTTACAAGTATTCCTGTGGTTTGATGAGTTAGGAAAATATCTAAAGTATTGGGAGACATTTATATATAGGAACGAAAAAAATTATGCATATAATTTGGAATCAGAACAAGATTTAAATCTCAGTTCTACTTACTAGCTATATGACCTTGGGCAAGGTCCTTGGCCCTTACCCAAGGATCTTTATCTTTACAAAGAACACAAAGATGCTACAACTGAGAGCACTTCCATGGATGCTTGGAATTGGAAAGAATATCAAGATAACTATTCCAACACTTTGATGTTTGAATTTTTTTAACATCTACACTTCAGGCAATGCTGCTTGAAGTTCACTAATAGACACTCAAGCATCTATTGAATTGAAAGAGATGTAAAGAAGAGAGAATATTTATACGTGTCAAAGAGCGAGGTAGGTATTCAACATATTATTCTGCTTTGACAAAAATATGAAATTTATTTTTATTATTATGCGCTGAAGCTCAAGAAAACTAGATAATTGACAGAAATCAGAAAAGTGAGAGACTGAATATACAGATAGACAATGGTCAGACCATATATAAAAATAGAGCTCTGACCCACTACCTGAAGCAACCTGCCCAGAAAATCAACTTTTTATCTACAAGAAACAGTCCAGGAAGTCAGCTTTCTATGAAAGGACTTGTAGGAAGGCAGATTTCTTCTCTAGTAACAATCCAGTAAGCTGAACAGTAATTCTTGTAATAATTGACCCCAAATGATAAGGACTTGATTATTAACTGACAGCCTCCCTAATACTCCCCAATTCCAACTTAGGACCAACAAGAGAAAGTCAAATATGTACCCCTATATCTTCCCCACACCAACAGCCTCTAATCATGGTACACCTGTAGCCTTTCCTTTTTTTCTACTGTAAAACTTTCCCACTCCTCTGCCTGCCTTTGAATCTTTGCCAAAATGCAAGTGACAGCGACTGACACTTTTGCTGTAGCAAGTTCTCGGTAAACAAGTTTTGCTTTTCTCATTTAGCTGGTCTTTATTTATATCCATAAAATCTAACAAAAACCAGGATTTAAGAAATTATTGCATGTGTGCAATAGGCTACATGTACAAGAATATTAATTGTGACACAATTTATGATAGGCAAATGTCCATCAATAAAGGACAAATAAATTGTGGTATAGTTATACAATGGAAAACCTTGAAACAATGAAAAATTAACACATTATAGCTATAGGCAGCAATGTGGATACATCTTCCTTTCAGGAAAAGGGTATTTATAATTATTAGAAATGGGCATACAGGAGGATTGTAGCATGCCCACATCTGGTATTATAGACCTGATTGGACTTACATGGGTTTTTCTCGATTCTCAATCCAGACTCCTTTGCTATAATATATTCCTTTCCAGGATAAACATCACAATTACTTATTGAACTTAAAGTCTGAGTGTAAGAGTTTTGGGATACTTACAATTTCTGTGTGATTGATTCTTGTTTTAAGCTGAGAAAAAAATTCTTTCCTGGGAGCATGAGCTCCCTTTAAAATCCACTCCTAAATTCCTGCCTCAAGCCAGGTTTGTGCATCTCCTACAACTACAGCCAGGTTTTTCTGCTCCACAGCTGCTGGGAAAGAATGACCACTTAGCATACTTGCTCTGAGACTCAATTGGATTCCAAATGGAATTCTATCTGGTCCATGAATGCGGCAGGGAAGGAATGAGGAGTTACTTGTTAGAGCGTTACCAGTTTTCTCCTTTACATCTAACCTCTTTCTTAACTCATCCCATTAGGAATAAGAAAAAATATCTCTGAAATTGCATCATAGAGGTTCAAGCCTCTAGACGTATGGGGAAAAGGACAGATGACTTCTGGGGATGTTGGTGAAGGTCACACTGACTTAGGCTTTAAAGTCATAGCAAATTTTTTAGTTTGTTTAAACATTTTTACATGTTATAGGGACTCTTCGAGCTCTTCTCTTTTCCTTTATTTATATTGAAATAATTTTAGACTTACAGGAAAGTTGCAAAAATAGTAAATATACTTCCCACATAACTACATTCAGCATTCCCTGATGTTAACATCTTAGAAATATATGTATGTAAACTGACCGAGCATACACACACATCTATTTTCATTTCTGTATCTATTTGTGTGTCTGCATGAAAACCAGGAGTTTATACTGGTATCTCTGATTCTAATCCACTATCCCAAGGTTCATTCTAATCTTCCTGAAAAAAATGGTAAGATTTTAATGGCAGAGGAGCTCTTTATATTAATGTAAACAAAAACATAGAGCTTCAAAAGTCAACACTACTGAAGGAAATGGTCAGGTTTTGCATGGTTTGGGTGGGAAAAGGATAGTTATCCCGTGAAAAATTTGCCAGTAGAAAAGGAAGACAAATATAAGGCAGAACCACACAATTAAACCCATATAAAATATTTATTTGATTTACTATTGAACATAGGACTATAACTTAAACCTACGTTCTAGTAATGAGTACTTATTAGGAATTTAGTCTCAATCATATAGAAATTTTCTCCTCCTCACCCATTGTTCTCACCTCCTAACTCTACATTTTCTAAACAGTCAGAAACGTACAATCTTGCCTCCTAAAATTTGGAATCAGCTAGGTTAAGACTCATTTCCTCTTTCACAATCTTGGCAGCATCTGGGATGTTCTCTGCCAAAATTCCAGGCAGCTGTGTAAAATCTGGTGCTTGGGAACCAGCAGACATGTGAAATAATTGTGTGGGTGCTATTGTTTGGTGAAAATTTATAGGTGAAAATTTATAGGTTTCCCTTTTAAGTTTCAGATTTATAAGCAGCATGAATAATAACCTGCTTGGTATAAGATGGTAATTTTATTCAAGAATGCACGTCTAACACTGCAAAACATTATTATGCCTTTGTATTGTAAATCTCTTCTATGATTTATGTAATTATTACACTTAGGAATATTCACTGACTCTGTTAAGTATACTAGTTTCCTGATGTTTGGGACAGTTTGTCCTTTTCTGTTGACTCAACACTAATACTTTACAATCTGTTGATCTTCCTACACTATTCTCCTGGGCTTAAAGCTTAAGGCAAAGTTGAATAAGGTACAGCATATATATGTCTCTTTCTTTTACCATTTCACAGCCAACTTCTGACTTCAGTGCCAATGGTGTAAAGAGCTTAGAAGTCGTCACCCCTGTCCTTACAGCAAGAAGAAGCTGAATAAATTGAAAATCAATGACTTTTCTTTGACCCGTCAGAGAAGTGAGATTGCAGGGCAAACCACCACCCTACAGAGACAGATGAATTCAGAGAGACACAGCTGAGATCCACTTACCTAGAGCAAAAGGCAGTAAAGTTATAAACTGATAGGAAAAATTGAATGGTGATTTTAATGAATGCTAGAGGCTGAGTACAGACTACCATGGAGATGTGAAAAATGCAGGCTGCAGTCTTAGAAAGATTCCCACAGTTTTGTGGGTTTTACCTCCAGGAACCCCATAAGATTATAAAATTAAAGACCCAAGAAAATGGTTTCATGTCTCTGGTGGGGAAGGGGGAGGGTAGGGTATAATCATTGTGAAATATACAAGTATTCTCCATGACAAAGGCCTACTCTGAAGGAAAAAATACTATCAGAGTTTTATTCCAACTGGGGGAAGGACATGTCTCCAACTTCAGTTCCCTCTAGCCTTCCTGTATCACCTGAGGTAATGATGGGCTATATCACTGAAGAAACTATTGTGAAGGTCGTCACCAGAGACAAAGACACACTGAAAGACTGAGATTTAATCATAGGATAATAGAATTCTTCCTGTCTCCCACACTTTCCCACTGTACCAACAGTTTCCAGCATTATAACAGATTACAGCTGAAAGAGCTATAAGACAGACCTTCTCGGAGAAAGAGTATTAAGGGAAACCCAAAGTCAAGACAGGAGACAAAAACAAGGACGGTACAGGAATTGGAAGCCTCTGACACCTACAACTACAGCAAATATTAAAAACAACCCAATTCTTAGGCAGACTAACATAAATCCTTACAATAAAGTCCTATTTACCTTAATTCCTATTATGTGATACGTCACATCCAGCTTTAAAAAATACGACATGCCACAATGAGGAAGTGCATAGGCTAAAGAAACAAAGCAAATATCAGAACAGGCTCAGATGTAACACAGATTTGAAAGTATCAGAGAATTTAAAATAACTATGGTTACTGTATTAGAAATTTAATGAAAAAAGTAGACAACATGAAAGAACAGATAGATAATGTAAGCAGAAATATGGAAATTCTAAGAAAGATTCAAAAATAAAAACAGTCATGCCTCAGTATCCATGGGGATTGGTTTCAGGACTCCCCATGGATACCAAAATCTGCAGATGCTCAAGTCCCTTGTATGAAATGGCATAGTACAGTTTGCCCCCCATATTCACAGGTTTTGTATCCACAGGTTCTGCATTTGTGGATTCAACCAACTGCTGATCAATTCATGGTTGGTTGAATCCACAGATGCAGAACTGCAGTTATGGATGGCTTACTGTACTAGAAATAAAAAATGCTGTAATGGGAATGAAGAATGTCTTTGATGGGCATATCAGTAGACTGGACATGACTGAAGGAAGAATCAGTGAGCTTGAAGATAGATCACTAAGTAGAAACTTCCGAAACTGAACAGAAAAAACAACAACAATAACAACAACCCCAGAATATCCAAGAACTGTGGAAATTTTTCAAAAGGTTTAACTTGTAATTTTAATACCAAAAGGAGAAGTAAGAGAAAATGGAGTTGAGGGATTCAAATTATGATCTGGCAGGAAAGGTACAAGTCCTTTATGTCTGAGGAAGTATATGAAGATCCACTGTGGAGCCATGAGGAAACCACAGGACCTTAATGAAACAGAAATAAGATTTAACAGATCAGAAATAAGATCAAGAGAACTGATCAGATTTCTTCATTTTTCAGTGTATTCCAAAATCTGAATTTTCCTGCAACTGGGTGGCTGTAGGATCCTCTTACAGTAAGAGTCAGAAGCTCTCATCATGATATTTAAAAGTCATCTCAGACAGGTAAGGGCCACAGCTTTGCAGCTCTCTTTGTGCTACCACCCTGTCATCCACAGGATTCTCTCCTGTTTCCCTTGACTTTTCCCTATCAAACCAATCTTCTCCAGAGACAGAATCACAGCAGGGATGAGGAATAAAAGAAGCTATAGCAAGAAAAATCTTCTTTGGCCCTTTCTCAAGCAACTTCAATGTCCTGTGCTTGGTTTATAACACAATCCTGTGCCATACTGTCCAGAAAAAAGCATACATTTTTCCAATATTATTATGTTCTATATAAAAATTTTCTGTAGCCAATCCCCAGCCTGGCTTTCAAGGCCCACTAGGCTAAATGTCTTTTGTTTGTTTTGTTTCATTTTGTTTATCTAGAAAGTTAGTATAATTAAAAGGTTTTTTTATCAGCATTATTGAGAGTGGCTTTTAGAGAGACAAAACTGCAGCAGAACAATCAGGAAATATATAATTAATTCATCTGAAAGTGATAAGGGTCTGAACTAAGACTATGGTGATGTCAAGTAGAAGAGTATATTGATGAACAGGTAGGGACATGGGGCCAAAATGAATGTAGGTGAGAGATAGAGGGAGACACTTATATTTGAGGACTATATAAACAATATGTTCCCTAACAAGGACATATTAGTATTATTGTTTCTACTCACAAAAATGAGTAAGACAATTATAAGTCTAATAGGAATAGAGTCTATATTTTAAAGAGTCAGAGATAAGTTTGCAAAACGTAAGGGAGACAGGTTACAAAGAGTCACAAGAGTTTGACATATTTAAACATGATGCCACAGACAAGAAGAAGCCAATGGAGATTCTTGAATGACATCATGCAGCAATCTAAAGGGTGAGTGGGAGGAGAGAGAGGTTGGAAGGAGAGATAAAAAGCCTTTGCAGGGGGGCTTCCCTGGTGGCACAGTGGTTGAGAGTCCGCCTGCCGATGCAGGGGAC
>NW_006785778.1:57838-145530 GCF_000442215.2 Lipotes vexillifer
AAAAAAAAAAAAAAAAAAAAAAAAAAAGAAGCCTTTGCAGGATCTCAGGCTCAGAGTGACCAGCACCAGAACCAGGTAGTGGCAATGGGGAAATTGCAGAGGACCCCATATTGATCAAAGGCACATGGCATATAACACCTCAGTTTCTCATCTATAAAGAAAATGTAACAATCCTATTGTCACACAGTTAAACCTCAGAGCAGCAGTGTAGTATGGTGGATATGAGTAGAGTCAAAAACCAGACTCTAGGGGTTAAAATCCCAACTCTCCTACTTACTAGCTGAATATCCTTGTGCAGGTTGCTGAACCACATGTGCCTCAGTTTCCTCAACTGTAGGATGAAATTTAAAACAATACCCACTTCATAGGCTTGTGTGAAGGTATATGAAATACATATACACAAAGAACTCTATTCAGCACATAGTAAGTTCTATGCAACTGTTGGCTATAATTATAGTAAGTACCTTGCTCAGTACCTAACACAATGCTCAATAAATGATATAGCTTGTATTTTTAAAATAGTTGGAAAAACAGGGCTTCCCTGGTGGCGCAGTGGTTGAGAGTCCGCCTGCCCATGCGGGGGACACGGGTTCGTGCCCCGGTCCGGGAGGATCCCACATGCCGCGGAGCGGCTGGGCTTGTGAGCCATGGTCGCTGAGCCTGCGCGTCCAGAGCCTGTGCTCCGCAACGGGAGAGGCCACAACAGTGAGGGGCCCGCATACCACCAAAAAAATATATATCTATATATATAATAGGTAACGACTAAAAGCCCACCTGATTCAATTCTAAGACTCAGCATCTAAGTTTCCCCCTACAGCATCCCTGCCCTGCAGGTATCTAGCCTCTGCTTGAACAATTCCCACAGCAAGGAGCCCAGAATGGCATTTCATGGAATGTGCCAGGACTCCAGGTTAAGATTTGTTCTCTGCTTCAACCTCTCTCTGGCATCTGGCAAGTAACCATGAGTCATTGCTCAGTTATTCTCAGTACAGATCATAAAACCAAGGCAGATAGCAAAAGGGCCTTGCCCTTTGCATCAGTGGTTGCAGCCCTATTTTCTTGAGTCTGTGGCTCTCCCAGAAGCTGAACAGAATGTTTCTTTTCTTTTCCTTGTGCATGTCTTAGGGACATTTGATCTTCCATTCCCAATTATAACCCTATGAAAAGTATAGAATTCCATTTTCTCATCTAGATTAAGCAACTTCCTGCTATCCTAACTGGGGACAATATATGTAAAGAGCCTAGAACTTGACAGTTTAAATAATTCAACAAATACTCATTGCACATACACCAAATATCAGGCACTGAGAAGATGAGACTAAAAATAAATCAAATATCAATCTTTTTTTCTAGGACCTCAAATCTAGTTGGAAGGATCAATTTATATGAATAAATAAAATGTAGGGCAGATAAATACAAAGTATAGAGAGAACACAGAAAGAGGAGACTGATTTCCTGAAGGTTTGTCAACAAAAATGATATCTTCCTCAGGGTAGCTCTCAATCCTGGGCCTCTTCCCTCCTCTTCCTTCCCTTTTCCCATCCACATTAAGCTGTATCACTGTGGGGTAGCAAGTGTTGTTCCCATACATGTGGAAAGATGTCATTTTAGGACTGTGTCCTGATTCTCTCAACTTGCCAGTTAATGCATGATCTGACTCATGGTGCCACAGGTATTTAATTGCTCAACAGCCAGGTGTGATAGCTCTGGGAGATCCAAATCCCACAGCCATAATGAAGGCCAGAATTTTCACTTAGTAAACACCTGGTCTGTAATTTGGTTTTGTTTTCTTACTTGATTGAGCTATTGCCTCAAAACTACAGGCTTTTAAAAATACTTATTTTACTTTACATTTTTCTCTAGAAATTGTGCCAGCTTAACTGGCAAAATTTGGAATAAATTTTCCCTCTCTATTTTTTTGAGTGTCTAATTAGATGGGGTATTGCTTAAAATCTTCTAATATCTGCACAGAAGCAAATCTTGAAATGATTTAATCTGGACCTCCTATCTGATTCTTGAATCAGCTCTTCGTCATTCTTACCATGTGGATATCTAGTCTTCTGGTTGCACAACAGTGGCATGCAACTATACTTATGATCAGCCCATAATGCTGGGCTTTCTTTATGAAGGAGACTAGTACTTATTTTGTGTGTTAACTTTTCTCGTTTTTAGAGCAGAGGCCTCATCATAACCATCCTATCATTTTAGTGTTGCACAATTTTCAGATTTTTTTTCTTGCATTTCCATGATTCTTACATTCCTGTGAAGAAGACAAACTGGTATTATCACATATCACCAGGAGAACAGCCACCTGGATCCCTAGTCCAAGATTATGTTTACCACTTCAAACCATGATGACTACAAAAATATTTTTCAATACCCTCATATGACTGTCTCAAAACCCTGTATCAGCGCTTGACTTACAATGTGACAGTTTCCTCAAGGATGAACGTATCATGCCCTGATGTCCAAATTGACTTGTTATACTTCAATGTAGGTTTTTGGAGTTGACTAGGAAAAAAAGGCACAAATTCATTGTACTGTTGTGCTTTACCATCATTGTGAAGAATTTATTTTCTGTTTCCACTATTATTTTTTTCCTCTCAAGAATAAACTTGGATCCTTCAAGATGTCAAACCTTTTAAAGAGTTGTCAGAGTTCAGTTAGGCATGGAGGCATGTCAAATAATAGCCACAGTTGATTTAATGCTTACTATGTGGCAGTCACTGAGCCAAGTTCTTTGTACTCCACCTCCCATAGTTTTATAGTTGAGAAAACAAAGGCTTAAACAGTTGAACAACTCATCCAATGGTAAATAGCAATGAACTTCAGGCTGTGGGATTTAAACCTAGATTTTTCTGACCTGAAATCTTGAGCTCTTAGATCCTATGTTAGTATTTCTTAAAGTGTGGTGTCCAGACCACCTGCATTAGATTACCTGAGGTATGTATCAATAAATCAGTTTCCTAGACCTTTCCCCAAGGCTACTCAATGGGAATTTCTGGAGATATGGCCAGGCATCTTCATTTGGAGCAAGTTTTCATTTGGATCACTAAGGTTTGAGGACAATTTTGCTCTTCCATCCACCCTCTCAAACATTTGTATAAGGGGGAGGGAAGGGTGTGGAAAATCTTTAGTTTCACCGCACACCATGTGTGCTGCCACATGGTGACAACTGCAACCAAAGGTTACTGGGGCTTGTACACTTTAAGGGGGTTGTACTTGGCTATTTGGACACTGCACAGGATGGCTTGAATCAAGTTTTTGGCACAATTGGAACATGGAGTGTTTTTGCTATTTTCCACATTTATGTTTAGAGATACTGAGGATACATGAAGATTTAAAAGCTCAGAACTTCTTGTTTTGTAGAAAGGCTGCCCAAATTTCTAAATAGCATCTCTTCTCCCTGTTCCAAAGTTTCTGCAGCTATGTTGTTACCATCCTCCTGGGCTATTCCTGCCATAAGTGCTTTCTCCAAAACTAGATCGAGGGGAACTAGTATACCTCACTGAGCCACTGAGGAACGTTTATTGAAGAGAACAATGCCAGCAAAAAAATCATCGCCTTGGTCGGTGAGGAAGATAAGTGCAATGTAGAAGCCATAAATCCTCAAAAACTCTCTGAAATGTACAAAAGGAGGTGCCTATGGGATGAGACATAGGAGGCCATAGTGTCTTCAGGGTCTAGAAATGAGTCCAAAATCATACATGAGGGACGTTCATAATTAAGATATTAGGAGTTTACACATTAATTACTCCTTCCTGCCTGACTCTGGTGTATAGGTCCTGCCCCTCCAGCTAGCCCATCTTCTATTACTTTTTTGTGACTCTTCCAAGCTCTAGTGTAGTGAAATACACCAATTTAGTTGCTTTGTTAATGCTGATTATGAAAATCCAGTTACATTTTGGGTAAAGTATACTTTAAAGTAGAGAGTCTTAATTTTCAAAAGCTGAATCAAAGTGGGATATAACTCTTCTGTTTTCATGAAATTCTTCATGGCTTTTGCAAAATAAACAGAGTGATAGTTGATAGTACAATTTATTTTTCCAATTATTTAGTTTATCATACATGTATATATGAGTGTATATCAGATATGTGTGTGTGATTAGCCAGTCATGAGGGCTGCCTTGTGTGGGCAGTATTCTCCTCATTTTTGCTGAAGAGACAATATGGCTCAGTTTAGTTAACTGCACAGATAAGGTAATTGCACAAAGTAATGGAGCTAATGCTAGAGTCAAAACAGTAATTCAGGTCACTCCAAACCAAGGGCATTTTCTTCTGCAAGGAATCTCCATGGGAAAAAATTCTTCAAAGAGGGATGTAAAGTATGAATTACCATTGTTATTGCTATACACTATTGATATTATTATGTCTCATGTTGACTTAGGTTCCCTCCTTCTAAAATGCTGATGCCTGTTCCAGGGAATTCATGATAATAAACTGTAAAAGATTTCCGGCTTCTGAATACTTTGAGATTAAAAGTTCAAAACCTGCTTGAGGGGCTAGATATTGTTTTCATTTCTTTTCTGTGTGGGTGGTCGGCTGTGATCCCCAAGACCACCAGCACTGTGGGGCTGGAACACCAGCTGATGGTGCACTAGGGAATTAGGCTGTTGTTTTGCCCTCCCACATAACAGCTGAGCTAGCCAAGCCCAGGTCAGCATACACACACGCACACACACATGTGCACACACACACCTGCACCAAGAGAGTTAGCCTCCAACTTCAACTCCACCCACTGAATGCCTTCATCAAAAAGAGCTTTCCTTGGCTTCCCAATGCTCTCAGTCCCATCCACAGATATCTAGAGATGTAGACACACAGGTTTCGAGACCCTAAGGACAGGCTTATAAAAGGTATTCCCAATCCAGCGACCCAATTTTTTCAAACAGCAACCTGAGCTTAGGTTTAGGGAATGTATGTGTTTCTCAATGTCTGTCTCTTATCTTGCGAATACATCTACCCCAGAATCAACCTCTGCCTCTCTGCCCTGGGGCAGCCTGTACGTATTACATGCAAAAAAGAATTTCGTCACTCATAATGAAATACTTCTGTCTGGCTATTTGATGTGTGTCAGGTGTATTCAGCAAATCAGAGGCAGGTCTGGAATCTGCCCAGCCTCTGGACTCTAATTTTCATATTTTAGTGTATAGTCTGTGCAGCGATTTTGAGAGAAGTTCTACTTCTAACTACCCATAGAAGTTTTAAAGCCTGTTGCTTTAAAGTAATCCTCTTGGTAAATAATATTTCACAGTCTCCAGAGGGTATGTCAGATTGCTGAAGGAGTTATAACCATATTTCAACCTCCCAAGTGAGAAATAGCTAGCTAAAGACCGGAGGAGGCACTTCTGACATCTTGGTTTTAGACAAACTTGAATTGAAAAAGATGCAGTTGTATTTCCCTTCCTTTGTTTGCCCCAGTGAACTTTTGTTCCATCAGAACTGTTCTTTCTTCAGAATCTGGCATCTGCTGCTCAAACCACCCCCTCATGCTTGGACACGTTTATGAACTTTTCTCAGAAAGTTCTGACGGTACCTTTCTGGGACATTTTGTCAGGAGCTTTTCCTTGCAGCCAAGTCTTAATGAATTCACAACTACTCTTTTAGGCATCAGGGCCTCCCTCAGACACTTCTGTGATTGGGGTCAAGGTGGTCAATCTCCACTTTTTAAAAAGAGCTGGAGGAATTAGGATGACCTTGAAAACATAGTCTGGAGCTCATTCCTAGGGCACTCTCCCATAAAAGGTGCAGCTTGGGACCTACATAACTCCATCCTAGGTTTTAGAAATTCCTCTGGGAATGAACAGAAGAGGCAATTAGCCTCAACAGGTCATAATAGGAGGTGAAGGGTAAAGGTAAAGAAAGAAAGAATCATAGCAAAGAGTAACAGAATGGAGTGTTTGGGGAAAAAATTAGCAGTAAGTGTTTCATCATACAAAAGGAAGGAAACTCATACCCGTTAAGTAACTATCACGTCTTAGTTCCTCAGTAAAGCACTTTAGTATAGAATCTCATTCAATTCTCCTCTTAGAAAGAAAGTTGAATTGTGTCCTGCCCAAAATTCATACGCTTAAGTCCTAGTCTCCAAACTTCAGAACGTAACTTTATTTAGAAATAAGGTTATTGCAGATACAATTAGTTAAGGTGAGATCATTTAGGAGGGGCTCAGTGAGGATTTGCTCAAATGAATGGCATTGAAATATTTTTTTATTATACTTTCTGACTTTAGAGGAAGCTTATACCTTGAGAACTTCTTTAAAACAGCCTGTTCATGATTCCCTGATAGAGCACACTGACCCCATTAGAATTGTATCCTTTCCATAGTCAAATCTGGAATAAAATAAAATGCTGGGGTTTTTTTTTTTTCAACTTTAGACATGATTGCACCCTGAGTGTTTTCCACTACCAAGAATTCCACATAAGAACTTTAATCTGATGCATGCACCCCTATGTGCATAGCAGCACTATTTATAATAGCCAAAACATGGAAACAACCTAAATGTCCATCAACAGATGAATGGATAAAGAAGATGTGGTATATATACACAATGAAATATTACTCAGCCATAAAAAAGAATGAAATAATGCCATTTGCAGCAACATGAATGGCCCAGAGATCATCATACTAAATGAAATAAGTCAGACAGAGAAAGACAAATACCATATATCACTTATATGTGGAATCTAAAATATGACACAAATAAACTTATCTGCGAAACAGAAACAGACTCGCAGACATAGAGAAGAGACCTGTGGTGGCCAAAGGGGAGGGAGGTGAGGGAGAAATGGAGTGGGAGTTTGGGGTTAGAAGATGCAAGCTATTATATATAGAATGGATAAACAACAAGTATAGCACAGGGACCTATATGCAATATCCAGTGACAAGCCATAATGGAAAAGAATATAAAAAAAGAATATATATATATATATATATATATGTATGTATGTATGTATAAAATTAAATCACTTTGCTGTACACCAGAAACTAATACAACATGGTAACTCAACTATACTTGAGAAGAAAAAGAAAAAATAATTTAAAAAAAATTTGATCTGAGGCTTTTCTACTGTAGGTAGAACTCGAGTTTTCCATAAACTTCAGAGAGAAATGGTAAACTCTTCACTATTGAACTATTAGTAACAGAAAATCTTTGCCAAAAACAGAAAAACCCAAAACAAACAAACAAACAACAACAACAACAAAAACCCACCTCTCCATCCACAATTACTATTACCCAGAGAGGTTTTAAATTGTATTTGGGGGCAATATCTTGCCTTTAGAAATGCCAGTTACTGTTTCAGGTTCTAATAAAATTGTGCATGAGGACATTTACGCCAGGATTACAGCAGGAAAGACACTGGTCTAACACCCTCCTTCAGCACAGGAAAAACTGAGGCCCAGAGAGGGTACCACTCAAAGTCAAGACCAGACCCAGGTGATATTATTCCCATTCCAGAGGTTTCTCCACTATCTAAGCTGTCTTTATATGCTTTTTTTTTTCTTTTTGCAACCCCAGTTTTCATTATGAAAAATGTCAAGAAATGAAAAAAAAAGAAGAGAAAACAGTATAATGTACACTCATATGTCTATAACCCAGATGGGACTGGACAATTGTTTATATTTTGCTATATTTGTATCATCTTTCTTTTTTACTAAAGTAGTTTAAATTACAGATAGAGTGGCATTTTGCCCCTGTTACGCATTTCTAAAAAAATAAGGATATTTCCCTACGTAAGCACAATACCATCATACCTACCAAAATTAAGAATAATTTCTTAGCATCATCTAATACCCAAATCATATTCAAATTCTTCCAAATACTGCCATAATTACAGTTATAGCTGTTTCATCTAACTAGGATCCAATCAAGGCCCATACATTGCCTTTGATAGTTATGTCTCTTAAGTCTCTTTCAATTTACAATATTCTTTCTTCTAATATCATATTATTTAATTTTATTTTTTTAGTGTTTTAATAATATTGATTATTTGAAGAGACAGGAAAGTTATTCTATAAAATGTTCACCTTTTGGGTTAGTCTAAATCCTTCCTTATGGGCATTGTTTGGTTCTTCTACCCTCCCCCCACTCCCTGTGAATTGGAAGTAAGATATAAAGGCTTGATTACATCAACATTAAAATGCCTCTATTTTTGAAGATAGAAATTGGCAGCCATTTCTCTAGTATAATTAACTTCACAAAACCCTGAAGATTGACTTACAAGAGATGGAAGGGAGAATACAGGTAATGCCAGCATGTGGTGTGGAAAGAAGAATATCCCAATTACATGACTGCATTCCAGGATCTGTTATTGAGCTGTGATCCTCAGAACTTGAGTGGATTTAGAGACACAGAGCAATGAAATAAAAACCAGAATATTACTTTCATAATTTGTAATGAGATATGAAGCATTAAACTAACTAAAATGCTTTCCTTGACCAGCCAGTGGTTTCCAAGCTTAGCTGCATTTTAGAATTATCTAGGACTCTTAAAAAAACACCACCCCCGGGCTTCCCTGGTGGCGCAGTGGTTGAGAGTCCGCCTGCCGATGCAGGGGATGCGGGATGGTGCCCCGGTCCGGGAAGATCCCACATGCCGCGGAGCGGCTAGGCCCGTGAGCCATGGCCGCTGAGCCTGCGTGTCCGGAGCCTGTGCTCCGCAACGGGAGAGGCCACAGCAGAGAGAAGCCCGCGTACCGCAAAAAAAAAAAAAAAAAAAAAAAAAAAAAAAAAAAAAAAAAAAAAAAAAAACCACCCCCATAGATTCTGATTTAATTGGTCTTGGGTGGGGACTAGGCATTGGTGTTTTTTAAAAGCTCCCCAGGTGTTTCAAAAATGCAACCAGGGCTGAGAAACACTGCTGTAGGTAGATCTAAATCAGAAGCCAATTTCTCATCAGAAAGTTGTTTTGGACACACAAAACCAGAAATTGCCATGTCAGTGATACAAATAAAGAACGTCTGCACAGTCTGTATCAGTCAGTGGTGTTCAAACTTCTGCATACATAAGAGAAATTGGGGTATACATACTTAAAAAAAAAAAGAAAAAGGAAAACACTGGATCCCGGTTTTCTACGTCACTCTCATCTTTCCCATGCCCTGTAAGATTCTGATTAAAGAACTCTAGGGTGGGGCCCTAGATGCTGCTTCAAGAAACAGCCAACAGGAGTCTGATGTAGATAACTCATGGTCCCCACACTAGGGAATACTAGTCTACATCCTCTGGGATACACTTGCTTGGAGGAGTAGATAAGACCTGTGTTGTTCTCAGACTTAAGCTGCATCAGAATAAACTGCAAGACAGGCATGTTTAAACACAGATTGATTGCTGGGCCTCACCCCTAGAGTTCCTCATTCAGTGGGTTTGGGCTGGAGCCCACAGTTTACATTTTTAACAAGTACTAAGGCAGTGGTTCTCAGCCAGGGAGAATTTGCCTTCTAGAGGACCTTTGGCAGTGTCTGGAGATTTATTTGAAGTTGTTATTTTTTTGGAGCAGTTTTAGGTTCACAGCAAAATTGAGAGGAAGATACCTAGATTTCCCAGATACCTCTTATACTGCTATCAAATCCCCTACCCACAATATTTTGTCATCTCAAATTTCTCTTTCCAATTTTTTTTCATCTGCCTTTCAAATCTCAAGATACTATAGATCCCTTCAAAGATTACTCCTCCAGTTCTTTCTCTTTGGAATCTTTACAGATTTTTTACACATTTAAGAGTTTTGCCTTGAAGGTACCTACCCTAAAGTCATCCTCCTTGTAAGTCTCGATCATGGAGTAATTACTAGGGTTTTTTTTCAGGATTGTTTGAAATGTTTTTATTTCTATAGCAATATAAAAAATAAGCTAAGGCATATTTATTTGGAGACAAGAATAGACTTTATAATAATATTTATTCTTATAATGTCCATGATTTTTTTTTCTTATGTTCCTTATGCCACAATAGTAATTTCTTAAAGATTTTTAAAAACCTTAAAGTCTAGTGCACATATCTATGTTATGTTAGAAGAGGACATTAGGTTTTATGAAACTAGAAAGGGTGGGACCTCATTTTGAAGTGAAGAACTATTTTCATCCAGGCTGGATAACAAGTTCTACGGGTTTGGATTCAGCCCCTGGGGCACACAGGTGACTTCAAAGGCCCACAGGGTTTGAGGGTTATAAACATAACTTGCTTACTCCAAAGGGCAGGAGCAAGGCCTGACATTTCTTTCTTAACCTTGAGAGAGATGTTCCCATTCAAATGGTGATTTATTGTTGCACTCATGTGTTTCAGGATCAGAAATAGGTTTTATAAAATCACACAAACAAGAAAAACATAATCTAGTAAAACAGACTGAGATGTGCCTAGTAGGAGAGATTGACGATTGCACAAATTACTCTAAAACAGGCAGAAAACCCAAGTGCTCTAGTAGAGATATAAGTTGTGATCTGTGGTTATTTGAACAATCAGGGGAGGATTCAGAAAGGAATAGCATTGAATGATGCCTGGGATTTGAAATAGCTGAGTTGATAAGGAACATTTCAGGCTGAAAGAACAGTATTAGCAAAAATCTTTGGACATCGGTAGATAGGTGTAACAATAGTGCAAGAGATCCCACTGCTGGGGATCCAGTGATGAATAGAAAGACGTATTGGGGAATAAACAGGGAATAAATAGCTCATTGACTTGAACCAAACAGAAACAGCCATCTGGGTATAAGTTCTCATTTTGAGAATGACTGACTCTTAACTTAAAGCTCTCTAGAATCTGTTGGTGTCTTCTGTGTTACATCCTAAGGGTCGACAGGAAGCGGATAATATATAGTAAGCCCAGGTCTCTCCACCCTGGAAAGCCCATTGAGTTCACTCTTACGGGAGACAATAAAAGCCTCAACTCTGTATAGGACTACAGTTGGCACACTTGGTATTAGAAAGCTTCCAAGCACAATCTTAGTGTCTTTATTAGTCCTTGAATTTTTCATTTTTGGTTTGTTTTCTTTCATTTTTAAATTTTTTGCCCATAGATATTATATTTCATGGAGTGTAGTTAATTCCCCAGTTCTCAGCTCTATATAAATCACTGTTGGTGAAACTTTTCAAACCACTACCTGTTGACTGCTTACCTTATGATTTCTGTGACAAGGTTGGGAATCTGTTAAGAAAGGAACAGCTGAAGGACATCCAACAGCATATTTCAAGCACTTCTAGTACCCAATTGAATCTTACAATGCAAGCAAACTCTGTACTCCAAGGAGCTCCCTTGAGACACCCAAAAGAAGCCCAGTCAGCCACTGGGTTTGAGCAATTCCAGGGGTGGCACCCCATAATAGTGGTATCCTGATGATGGCATCAGCCCAGAATGAACTCCCAGAAAGATCTCAGAAAGTTTGATGTCATTTAAGACCTCAATTATCCAAGTAAAGGAAGAAGAATTTCATTTACTTGGATAAAAAAAAAATGTAAATGTAAAGACTAAAGAATATCCTTCTCTGAAAACTGGTTGAAATAGGCTAATAACAACAAATTCCCTGATGGCAGGGAATTTCCCCCGTCATCAGCTTGGCACAGATAAGGGTCTTACTGTGCTACGAAAGGAAGCAGCTCTTCCTCTATTAGTGTGATGTTTCCTGCACCATGAGGCGGGGTTTTGTGAGTGGGGTACCTTAGATAAATTAGTGGATCTTTAAGTCAAAAAGGATTGCTGGAGGTCATATCCAGTTTCAAGGTGGGTCCTCATATAAAATATCAGAGAGAGAGAGACATGCAGTAAAAGAGACCTATGGTGGGAGAAGCACAAACATTAGAATCAGGAAGTCCACGCTTAAATCCCTCAGCTACCACATCTCGCCATGTCATTGGCTTAACTTCTCTGAGTTACACTGGAATATGGGGTTTGGGAGGACAAGGTACTAATACTGTTTTTAACACAACAGTCTCAAGAATCAAATGCTATAATGTATCTGAAAGTGCCTCATAGGCTAGTGAGTCTCAAATTTTAGTATGCATACAAATCACCCAGGATCTTGTTAAAATGCAGATTCTGGGGTAGATCTTGGGCAGGGCAAGGAAGTGTGCATTTCTAACAAGCTTCTGCGTGATATTCCCTTGTGGTTGGTCCCTAGAGCCCCTTTCTAATAGCACAGTGGCAGAGAGTGAAGTGTCACATAGTAATTGGTTGTTGTTATTAGCCTATTTCAACAAGTTTTCAGAGAAGGATATTTTTTAGTCTTTACATTTACATTTTTTTAAAAATTCACTAACTCCTACCAGAACCCTCCACATCAACCCACACAGCTAATAATTCTACAAAACTCACTTAATATAGTGAATCCTGCTCAAAATAGCAATCAACTGTTTCACTGAAGAGTAGACTTATGGGAAGATGATTTTTTCACTCAGTCTTTATGTACAATGATTTCACAGTTATCTCTGTGTACATCAGATATATGGGAATTGTGATGATGCAAAAAAATTAAGTGCTTGCTAAGTTGCAAAAGAAAATTGGAGGGGATTTTATAAAAGGATCCCTTGGAAATCAGTATATAATATTTGCATATAGTGTATGTCTGTATAATGTGAACATTTGTGTAATATTTTATATTATTTACCATTTTCAGGACACTTCCACATGTGTTGCCCCATTAATCCTTGGCAGAAAAGTAGGCTGGGCTGGTATCATTTGGCCCATTTTAGTGATGACGAAACTGGAACACAGAGAGATGAAGGGAGTTGCTCAAGGTCATGGTCGTACAGTTGCTGCAACACTAAGACAAAGCCCAGTTTTTCTGATTCCTAATTCAGTGATCTTTCCTTTGTCTCCCTGTCCACAGTGCTTACCATACTGACAAAAAAGTTATGGTTTGGTTTGTTGAAGCCTGGTTATGAGTAAGGTAGCAGCATGTAAAAAGTACCAGACATCACAGAGTTGGTTACTGCGGGTACATCGTCAGCAGGGAGCCCATCAACGTGGCTATCTCTCATAGTGATCAGATGAAAACCTGCTGCAACCCTGAATTTTCAGATGATTCATTTGCTTGTTTAATTTCCAGCCAAGAATGCAATGTCTTACTCCTTTTGGAATGTTTACAGATGAGAGTTAGAGCTTGGGGGTGGAGGACAACTTGATTACTACAGTCATCCCAAATGGGTGCTTTGTATTCTACTCTCAGAAAATATTCTTCTTGCCTTTCTTCTTACTTCCTCTACGATATGCCCCTGAGCACTCCAGCTCATAGCGATCTCAATCTCTCTTTTTCTGTTTGTGTTAACAACCCTGTGAGTAATGAGACATTTGGCATCTAACATCGTATCCTGTCTTGCCTGTAGTGATGTTTCACTCAGGGATGTGTGTGTGTGTGTGTTCCTTGCCAAATGAAATTGGGAATTCTTTGAGGGCGGGGACAAATATGTTTCATGTTTCATCTTATATTGAATGATGGAAATAAGAAATGGAGGTACAGAATGAAAACTATATTGAATTTGGAGTCAGATTATCTGGATCAATTTCTCATGAGCCATATGACCCTGAACAAGATATTGAAACTTTGGGCTTTTGCTGCCTCATCTAGAAAATGAGAATATTAGTACTTACACTATTGTCATGAAAAGTAAATGTGTTAATATGCGTGCAAATACAAGTACTTTTCAAACTCATAAGAACTGTATAAATGTAAAGAATGTATTTGTATTTACTTTATTTAAAAATAATGTAGATTAAATCTGAGAAGTCTGCTGGTAACACCAGTCATATACGAACGTATTTGCTTCACCCCCAAAACATTGTATATCTCTATGTCCTGCTATTCAAAGAAATATAGCCACATGGAAGCAATATTATTAATTTGCTTTTGCAAAAGTGGGAAAGGTAAAAGATTTTTGAGTCAAGGAAAGTTGATATAATCCAGATGCTAAACATGTTCATTAAGAGCTGTCAACATTGTAGTTTCATGGAATCCAGATAGTAGGAGTTAAGTTTTGGCTTAAGAAATTCCCTTTTAAATTCTCATTATTTTGTAGAAATATTAAGTGAAACAGCATAACTACCAAAACCTCTAAGGGTAGGAAAATGATTCACTCTCGAGAATGAGGGTGCTAATGTAAGCAGAACTTGCATACCTACCAGCTCCTCTGAAAGTGATTGTAAAACCCAAACCCATCATTTTCTTCCTACTTTCCACTTTCTGCTGGTACCACATCAAAATACTTCCAGTTTCTGGCCCCAAGACTGTTCCATAGCATTCCTTCTCCTCTTTCTTACCCTATCACACACATAATAATAACTGCTACCTATTTAATACCTGCTAGGTGTTGGGAGCTGCACCAGGGCTCTTTATTGTCTATAACTTTCAAATACATCTTTCGAGAAGCTTTCATTGTTCCCATGTTATAGAAATCAAGATCCCAAGAATCTTAAGTACTTTGCTTACAGTCCTTCTGTGGATCAGGGGACAAGAATTCAAACTGGTTGAATTCTGGTTTGAATTCAAAGAGGCATTTGGCATTCAAAGAGTTCAAACTGGTAGAATTCAAAGCACTGTGGTGCTTTGCCCCTACTCTTACCAGTCAGCAGCACTGTCCAAGTCTCAACTTTTTTCTTTCAAAATGTTTTACATTAATAACCTAGGCAATTTAAAAAATGTTTTCAATCACTGGGATCTACCTGTAGACATCTTTCAAATGAAATCATGAAGATATGAACATCCTCCAGACAAATACTTTTTGAATTAAATTGGAGACACCAGATAATATAAAAATAAGGGTATTAATAAGAACATACAACATGATGAATTGAGTAGTGACATTCTTCATATGTAATCAAAATATTTTTTTTGAATTTTATTTATTTTTTTATACAGCAGGTTCTTATTAGTTATCTATTTTATACATATTAGTGTAAATATGTCAATCCCAATCTCCCAATTCATCCCACCACCGTTTTTTTTTTAAATAAATAAATTTATTTATTTTTGCTGTGTTGGGTCTTCGTTTCTGTGCGAGGGCTTTCTCTAGTTGCGGCGAGCGGAGGCCACTCTTCATCGCGCTGCGCGGGCCTCTCACTATCACGGCCTCTCCCGTTGCAGACCACGGGCTCTAGACGCGCAGGCTCAGTAGTTGTGGCTCACGGGCCCAGTTGCTCCACGGCATGTGGGATCTTCCCAGACCAGGGCTCGAACCCGTGTCCCCTGTATTGGCAGGCAGATTCTCAACCACTGCACCACCAGGGAAGCCCCCACCACCATTTTTTAAGAAGGGACTCGTTTAGTAAAAAATAAAAATAAAAAATACTGGGTTATGAAGCAAAACCCCAGGTTCCAGTCGTTGCTCTATAACTGACTTTCTGTGGGATAGTTGGTAATTATCTTTTCCTCCAGACCTCAGATTTCTCATTTTTGACATGATGGAGTTCTATGAAGTGTGTCACTGACGTACAGCCAACTGTCCTGTGGCATTAGCTTGCCCAACTTTATCCCCTACCTTTCTACCCACACGTCCTCGTCATGTCTTTCCTCTTTTTCCAGTCTAGCCTTACTTGGCAATTACTATCTTGCTCAGACATGCTTTATATTAATCTACCACCACAATGCCCACACTATTTTAACTTAATATTATTCTCTAAATTAATATGCAAAACTTTAGCTTTGTTCTAATTAATCATGTCTATGAATTCATACATTTAGAAAAAATATTTTTCTAATACTCATGGAATTTCATGGATAACCTTAAATTTTCTTTTACCCCTGAACCCAAAATCTTGTATATCATCCATTGTAAACAAATCGTACCTTGGGAAACTCAAATTTCCCTTTGGGACTCCACAAAGAAACTTGTCCTCATCTCAGAGAAGACATAAACAAAGACAAGCTGTGAGGGAAAGTCCAGCTGGGAACGGAGCCAGTACCCTTGACTGCCCTCCTTTTCCACCTCTCAGGTGCTTTCTCAATACCTGTCCAATTCACCAGGTTGACTCATTCACTTACTCCATCCTGAAACCTTCTATCACCACCGGGCCTCACATTTCAGAGTCCTTTTGTGTGTCCTATGGGTGGACAAATCTCCTTTCACCACAAACACATAAAAGACAAAAAGGCACACTAGGTAGTGACTTAAAATAACATAGTTTCAGTTGTGCCCAGTCCACTATCTCCTTGACAAAGACGGTACTTTCTTAGCTGAACTGCATATTCTCCTTCTGGGTATCAGAACACCCTGAATTGCTCAGCGTGGTCCATCTGATCCTCTTAAAGATCACTCTTGCTTTGGGTCCCTGAGCAGCAATGACCTTGAGCAAGACCACTTTTTCGGTTGTTGTTTTGTTTTTGTTTTTTCCTCTCTGGTTTCTTGGCTGTAACGGGGGAGCAAACACGACTAGAAGTTAGACTGAACTGGGCTGCAGTCCTAGATCTGCCACTTACTGGTCGTAAGTCATGAATAAGTGACTGAAGAGCTCTATGTCCCAGTTCATTTATGTGTAAAATAGGAAAATAATTTTTAAAAGTGATTTTTATGAGATTTAAATGAGGTAATGTGGGTAAAATATCTGGCATAGTATTTGGCAGCATTCTTATCAAATGTCATTTCCACTTCTGGTATCTGAAACATAGTTATTTCCTGGAGGTTATTGTTGGTTCTAGTCTGTAAGAATACTTGGCTTCTTTAGTTACACTTTAACTATATTTCTATTTGTGCCCAGTGACACATACTGTCCCCTTGAAGGCCTCTCTACCTCACATCAGCTCCTTTGGCAAGACTGTCATATCAAAAACCTGACTTCTGAGGGACTTCCCATTTTGTTCCTGGGCTTGGCCTGTGAGAAGCTAATTTAAAAGCAGAACTGATTTGACTTACTCTGAATGTTTAAATACTTTCTGGCTTGAAAATCCATGATTTTTTTTCTGATAACCTATGTAAGTATTCAGTCACTTCCACCCATAAGAGACAAAATAATATACATGTTCACTTATTCAAATATTTAGCGAAATGTTGATATCCATCAACAGATATGTAACAGACACAGAGAGATTCATGATCCTACTCTACTTTGGGTTTTCTTTTCGCTTTTTTTTTTACATTTGTTTATTTTTTTATAGAAGTATAGTTGATTTACAATGTTGTGTTAGTTTCAGGTGTACAGCAAAGTTATTCAGTTATACACACATATATATCTATTTTTTTCAGATTCTTTTCCCTTTTAGGTTGTTACAAAATATTGAATATAGTTCCCTGTGCTATGTAGGTCCTTGTTGATTATCTATTTTATATATAATAGTGTGTATATGTTAATCCCAAACTCCTAATTTATCCCTCCTCCCTTTCCCCTTTGGTAACCATAAGTTTGTTTTCTATGTTTGTGGGTCTATTTCTGTCTTGTAAATAAGTTCATTTGTATCTTTTTTTTTAGATTCCACATATAAGTGATATCATATGATATGTGTCTTTCTCTGGCTTACTTCACTTGGTATGATAATCTCTAGGTCCATACATGTTGCTGCAAATGGCATTATTTCATTCTTTTCTAGGGCTGAGTAATACTCCATTGCATAAATACACCACATCTTCTTTATCCATTCGAATAATAACTGCTGGAAAGGGTGTGGAGAAAAAGGAATCCTCCTACACTGTTGGTGGGAATGTAAATTTGTGCAGTCACTATGGAGAACAGTATGGAGGTTCCTTACAAAAGTAAAAAAAAAGCTGCTATATGATCCAGCAATCCCACTTCTGAGCATATATCCAGAGAAAACCATAATTTGAAAAGATGCACACATCCCAATGTTCATTGCAACACTATTTACAATAGCTAAGACATGGAAACAACCTAAATGTCCATAGACTGATCCCACTCTACTTTGATGTAGGTTTGAAAATTTCCTTAGCAAAATGTAAAAGGAAGATTTTCTTTTATAGTTTTCCAAATTACCACTTGGATGACTCCAAAACTACAATCGTTTCTCTTTATCTTTTACCTCCTACCATCTATCTTCAAATAGCTTGCTTTGCCCCATCTTGTATTCTCTATTCTGACCAGAAAAATTATTAACCTTCCTAGGTAAACAAAGCAGTTGAGTTGTCTCTGGAGCTTACACGTATTCCTTCCCTTTTGCATGGCCTGCTGCCCAATTTCCTGTCCAATGAACAGAGTCATTTTTCTCCTGACCACTGATAATGACTGTTTCTTCCATAAAGAGTTTTAAGTGAATCCTGTGGATTAAGTCTATCCCTGTGCAACCACAATTGTGCAAGGATGTGTCCAATGTTTCTGTAATAGCCTTTGAGTTTTTTGTTTTTCCAACGGGGTTTGTTCCACCACCACTTTAATTTTAAGTTCCTCAAGAACAAAGATGAGGAACTTTTAATAATTCCACTTCCTTAATAATTTGCCACAAAATCAAAAGCAATGTCTTCTGCAATGTGAGCCTTCGGGGCATGTGAATTAGAAAATATTTTTCTGTTGGAAGATCTGAAAGATTGTATGAATTTTCTGGGAGACCAAAGTGACAAATTTCATATAATTAAGGCCAGGGCATAAGCAATGTTGGGGGGTCTGATATCTAGACAGCTTAGGTGAGAAAGAACATTTTCTGATTTCATCCTTCTTTTTACTTTAAGTGTGGGTATTTGTTTTTGATCCTCCCTCAGTACTGCAGTCCTTTCTTTTTGCCTCCCACTGATGATGCAGCTACATTAATAGCTATTAGCAGAGAAAGGAGAGAAATATCTAACATAAAATACTAACAACTTGAATGTGCTTAAGAAGTATTCACTGAGCAAAGACTTGAATTACCATCATCACTGCTTCAGCCAAAAATTAATTTTTTCTTTGATGAAAGGATATTCTGTGTGCTGGTTATAGAGAGAAAAACACCCTCTTGAGGGGGCGGGAAGCAGTGGACATAGTTCTTAAGAGGAAAGAAAGAAAACTTCTCTTTCTTAAGCCTCCTGCTACATATGTAGTCAGTTGGGAAAGCAAGATTTCTGATGAACCCTGAAATCCCAAAGACTGTGATCCTGAAAACCCAGGCAGAGGGACTAGACTAGAACATCAGCAAGGGCCCCTTCAAGTACAAAACTCCTCTAACATTTTGATATAAAAAATGTATATAGTTCTGTAATTTTTCTTTTACTTAAGAAGGAAGAAAAGAGATAGAAAGAAGAAGGAAGGAACAGATGGAGAAAGAAACAAGGAAAGGAAAAAAATGAAAGAAGAAATAGCCAACGAATTGTAAAGAAAATTTGGCTCCTCTGAAAGATGAAAGAAAAAGAAAGAAAGAAAGAAAGAAAGAAAGAAAGAAAGAAAGAAAGGAAGGAAGGAAGGAAGGAAGAAAGAAAGGAAGGAAGGAAGAAAGGAAGAAAGAAAGAAAGAAAGAAAAAGAAAGAAGGAAAGAAAGAAGAAAGAAAAGAAAAAGAAAGAAGTGAAAAGAAAGAAAAGAAAGGTATCAGCTTTGAGTGATGGTTTAAAGTTTTATTAATTAATTAATTTAACTTGTGTTCATGTAGCTCCCCCTATGGGCAGAAAAATTGTTTTTCAGATCCTCAGGTCACTGAAGGCTTTTCAAGCGGCAGCTGGTTTCTGGAGCAGAGCTGAGAGGGTTATATTCTCACAGGAAAATGTATTCTTTGCCATGAATACTAAGATGAACTACTTAGCTTATAAATATTGGAGACCTTTAAAATCACTACTGATTTTATTTTTAAGAGCTACATTAAAGGACCATGTATTATTGAGACATGGTAATAAAAATTTAACAAATCCACGCATCTAGAGACCATATTAAAATACAATTTTTGTTATAATTTCTTTGGTGTCCATTTTAAGCTTTGCTGAAAATAACCAATAATCATAAATATTTACAACAAAATAATGTCTTTTATGGAATGAAGATCTTATGAAGCCATTTTTTACTAGCTTCAAATAGGGCAGAATTAAAACATCACCATCCTTCCAAATGCAGAAATGTCAAAACTAAGGTATAAAAAAAGACCAATGTACTAATTTGAATGCAAATTAGTGACTGAGATTCAGGTATCATATTGACACGGAGCTGAAGAATTTGCAGGTCAAGAATCAATTTCCTTAGAGTTGCAGAATGACTGGATGTTTTTCTCTGATTTCTGCTTCTGAAAATTATGATGATACATCAAGGCACAAATAAATGACATCCCTTCCATCATGTTTCCCTCATTTTCAGACTCAGGAAGTAACATTTACAACTCTATACTCCTGTCACATTTTACCTGTACCTCTTTATAAGCCTTTTAATATTTTTGTAATAATGATTTAATTTATATCTATACTGTGATCTCCACGTGGACAAAAGACACGGTTCTTATTTCTTTGCTGTCCCAAATTTTCACTGGGACGAAGAGGGGTATAATCAATTAACTAACTATATGTGTAAAAATATACAGTGCCTAGCATAGGATGGTAAAATCCCAAATAAGTGTTTTGGATAAATGAATAACTGCTGATAAGTGAATAAATAAACCCATGAAGTAATAGTTTCAGCAAAGTTCAAGCACAAAGCAATTTAAGACTCCTAGAAGGAAACATAGGTCTGTGACGAAAGAAACGGAAGAACAGCTTCAGGGCTAACAGCACATTTTGGCTTCTGTAAGAAACTTGCTTGCTTGCTTGGGGCGGGAAGAACCGGGTTCCTGATTGGCTGATTCAAAATTAAACAGCTCCCTCCCGCCTTGGGGACTTCCCGCCCTGTGAAGCGTATAAAAGCCTCTCCCGACTGTTAGTCGGGGTCTCACTCACTTCTCTCCGAGTGGGACCCTGTCCGGACAGTTTGTGTAAGCCTCTATACTTGTACTTGTATAAATCCTTTGCTAATCTTTCTACTTGGTGTTGGTGATTCTCGGGTGTCCTTGGTAGGGACACGGGTCACATTTACTGGGGAACTCGACTCCAGGCGTGTGGCTCTCGGACCGCAACAGGTCAAAGCAACATAAAGCAATGTTGTATAAACTAAGTAGAACTCAGTGCTAAAGGAACACTATGTGAAGGTGTGACAGAAATAGGTGTCAGTTTATTTAGAGTGTAGGTCTGATTTGAGCCAGGTTGTGAAGGATCTGGACCAGTAGGCACATTCTCTCACTCAAGCACTATGCAGCATGACCCCATCATTTTGTTGAAAGTCCAAAATTATTCTAAAGAATAAAGTCTAAAAAGTTCCACTCTCTACCACTGAGTGAGGCAGCTGTTTGGTGGCAGCCCGTTTTATCCTTGGGTCAACATAATGAATCAAAATGTTGCCTCTTGGGCTTGCCTGGTGGCGCAGTGGTTGAGGGTCTGCCTGCCGATGCAGGGGACACGGGTTCATGCCCCAGTCCGGGAAGATCCCACATGCCGCGGAGCGGCTGGGCCCGTGAGCCATGGCCGCTGAGCCTGTGCATCCGGAGCCTGTGCTCCGCAGCGGGAGAGGACACAACAGTGAGAGGCCCGCGTACCGTGAAAAAAAAAAAAATTACAGATGGGACTAACAGTCAAATGGCGATAACAAAAAAAAATTCCAAATTATTAACAAAATTATAGTGAAATTTATCATAGTCTTGGGGTATAAAATCTTCCTAAATAGACACAAAAATAAATGCTTTAAAGACTGATAAATTTACATCAAAATTTAAAACTTGGGCTTCCCTGGTGGCGCAGTGCTTGAGAGTCCACCTGCCGATGCAGGAGACGCGGGTTCGTGCCCCGTTTCGGGAAGATCCCACATGCCGCGGAGCGGCTGGGCCCGTGAGCCATGGCCGCTGAGCCTGTGCGTCCGGAGCCTGTGCTCCGCAAATGGGAGAGGCCACAACAGTGAGAGGCCCGCATAACGCAAAAAAAAAAAAAAAAAAAAATTTAAAACTTGAATATAGAAAGAAAACTGTGAATTGACATGCTTTCTCTCCTAGCTTATATTTTCTTCTCTGTAGCTTTCTAGTTAATGCTCCTTTTCATTTTTTGTTAAATTTTGAAAGATAAAAGTTTTCTTTTCTATCATCTAGCGATGTCTTAAATATCTGACATACACATTTAAAATTATTTTAACAAAATCTTATCACTAGCTTTATCCAACCTCCGTGTTGATAATATCTAAAAGTTTACTTCTCCCTCGTCATTTAAAGCTAATTTTTAATCAAACAATACTTAAATTTACTAATCTCATTTACTGATTTCTTTGGCTGTGATTCCTTCTTGCATCTTAGTATATACTATTAACTTAATTTTTATTCTTTGTAGACTATATTTGTTACTTGCCCTTTCAAAGAGAATCTGTGGGTTATAAACTTTATGAATCCTCTATGTCTAAAATTGTTTGCCCAGCTAAAATAGGTTAGCTGAGTATGGAATTCTACATTCAAGTTTATTTTATTTAATTAATTTATTTTTTTGCAGTACGCGGGCCTCACTGTTGTGGCCTCTCCCGTTGCGGGGCACAGGCTCCGGACGCGCAGGCCCAGCGGCCATGGCTCACGGTCCCAGCCACTCCGCGGCACGTGGGATCCTCCTGGACCGGGGCACGAACCTGCGTCCTCTGCATCTGCAGGCAGACTCTCAACCACTGTGCCATCAGGGAATCCCTCAAGTTTATTATCTTAATTATATGAAGGTATTGCTACTTTGCCTTCTCAAAAACAGTATTACTAATGTTACTCTATTTCTCATTCCTTTGTAGTTTTTTTTTCTATATAAAGTTTCTCCTCAGAAGTGAATTTCTTTCCATTATTTTCTTAAGTTTCATTTTGTTGTTTCTAGCTATGGGTGTCTGTTCTGTTTGTTTTTTAATCTTGCTTGGCAACTAGAGAAACCTTTAATCTTAGGAGTCATGTTTTTTTCACTTCTGGAAAATTCTTGGTCATATTTCTTTAATATTATCTCCCCTCTATTCTCTCCCTATTTTCCTTCTGAAACTTCTTTTAACTGAATATTTAGATTCTGGACCTATTCTTATCTTTGACTTTTCTTTAATATTTAGTATTTTGGGACCTGTTCAAGGAAGTTTCTCAGCTCTGCTTTCTAGAACATTTTTTAATCCCTTTGTTTTTTTTAATTAAAATACTGTTTTTTATTTACTAGAATTTTTATTTTGTGCTTCTTCATAAGCACCTGTTCTTTATCATAATGTTTGGGTCTAACTCTCTGAAGCTAGTTTTTGGAAGAAGTTACCTCCTTTGGCTCTTTGAGCTTATTAAATATTACTTTAAAATCCTTCTTTGGCTGCATTATGACCTTTACTTCCTTAGTTATATGTTCTTTTGGTGGTTTAGTTTATCTGTGCTTATGTAAAGATGTTGGTGTTACTTAGCGGTTTTGTCGTTCTTAGCTGTTTGTACAGGAATTCTTTCCACATTCTGTGAGGAGAATTTCTCCTAGTGTAGTGGCTTCACAATTGTGTAGATGCTAACCTTGAAGATGGCCTAGCTTTAGATTTGTCTGCTGGACAGAGACATATCAGAATTATTTTCCAAGCAACACAGCCCTGGTTCCAGCTTCATGATAGTAAAGCAGCAGACTCTGTGGTGGTTTCGAGTTTGTTTTACTCTTTTAGAAATACTTCTTCAATTCTGGTTCATGAAACTTTCTCTTACTTGTTTTTGAGTGTGGCTAAAAATTTGTTCATTAAAAAAAATGTATATATCAATTTTAATGGGTTTTGTGTAGAAGGGAGGTATTTTATCATATTTCTCATGTGCCACCTTGAACTTAAAAAGGAATATAACTGATATTTCTAGTTATAGTTATAGACACAATAGTTATAGACACAAAGAGCTATAGCAGAACACATGACATTATGGAGGCTCAACGTGAATATCAAGCGTATGGGATAGGAAAATATCAGTGTAAGAAGGGAAGAGGGAAGTAGGAGCTCTTGTAACTGACTCATGCTTTTGGAAAGCTACTGATAATATTCTTTAGTATTTACAAACTGCTCTAAGGCAAAAAAGTCGAAGATTACCTCAGCACTATTAATCAGAGTCTGTTAGTAATTTTCTTAATTAATTTTTAATTAATCTTAACTTTTCTTAACAAATATGTAAAATTAAGAAAAAATAATTTAAGTATACAACATTAGCTGAGCAAAACGTGAATCTCTTATTCCATGTCCCCTCCACCACTCCTCCATCCTTCCTCAGAGGCACCCGCCACTAATAGATTTGTCTGTATTCTTGCAGTCCCCTTCTATGAATTGACATTCATACACAGATAATTACATATTTCAAAAACAAATGGGAAACATTGTCATGCAATTTGTCTTTTCAATTAAAATTATTTCTTTAAAAATTCTGCATCATTTCATACAGATGCACTTCTTTTTTAATTACTGTTGCATAAAATTCTACAGTATAATTTCTCTTTAGAATAAAGTTTCAGTGTCTGAGTACCCAGGGTTGCCCATAGACTTTCCAGGAACATATGGGAATAAAGAAAGAAATTGATTTCCAGATTCTTCAATTTTCCATTGTACTTTGCCCCAAAATTGATTTGCCTGAGAGTGCTCCTGTGATCAGGTTGGTCTTGTTTCCTCTCTCCACTTTCACAATCAATCAATCAATCACCACTCTCCTATTTAACAGCAGAAAAACATGTCTCTCACCAATCCCTATTCTTTGCTATGATGTAATTGCCTCAAGATATAAAGCACTTTGGGGTGCAAATCAAAGGACCCTTGGAGAATGCATAGCTTCTGGGGGAAGGGGCCAGGAAAAATAAGGAACAGAAAGTTTAAACATTGGCAATGTAACATTGATTTCACTCAGTCGACTGGAATAGCTTAGCCCTGGAATTCGAAAGTGAGATGGTTGTCCCTGGAACAGGTATTTATATGTCTATTTGAATTGAAAATGAAGTCAAATATTTTTGACGTAAATATGAGAGCTATCTTTGCTCTTTAGATTATATGGCAGACTTTCTCCATAAATTGAATGAGTGAATTTATAGCACTTAGGCTTGGATGAAAATATATTTAAAGCATATGCACAATTTAAGAACATCAGAAATCACATCTTTTGCAATAAAACATTATGATTAAAATAAAGTCAATGTCATAGTTTCTCAAAATTCTTTTGAGGAATAAATGAACAAAAATTTTAAAGACAATAGTCTTCTGATACTCTCCTATTCATGGACTTTCATCATTCCTCACTCAACTGATGCTTCTGAGCACATACTGTGTGCTGAGTAACTATTTTAAGATGTGGAGGTGCACCAGTGGATCATAATAAACAAAATCATCCAAGTAACCAAACCAAAACCCAGTCAAAAAACAATCCAGTTGAAGGAGATAGAAAATAAAAACACAACTTCATAAAAGCATAAAATATACACTATGTCAGATGGTGATAACAAAGTGTACACTTTAAAATAGGCTGCCCAGGAAAGGCTCAATGAGGTGACATTTGATTAAAGGCTTGAAATAGCTTGGGGTATATATGAGGAAGTTCAGGCAGAGGGAACAGTTAAGTGCACGGGCCCCTGTGCCAAGGTTATGTCTGGGCGTTTTGAAGATTTAAAAGGAGGGTAGAGGGCTTCCCTGGTGGCACAATGGTTGAGAGTCCGCCTGCCGATGCAGGGGACACGGGTTCGTGCCCCGGTCCGGGAGGATCCCACATGCCGCGGAGAGGCTGGGCCCGTGAGCCATGGCCGCTGAGCCTGTGCGTCCAGAGGCTGTGCTCTGCAACGGGAGAGGCCACAACAGTGAGAGGCTAGCGTACAGCAAAAAATAAATAAATAAAAAAATTAGGCAATGGACGTATATCTTTGTGCACACATGTGAATATTTCCTAAGGATTGATTCCAGAAGTAGAATTGCTATGCTAAAGATGTGCGCATTTAAAACTTTTATAGATTCTGCCAAATTGCCTTCCAAAACTGCGTCACCAATTTAATCACCCTTCAAGAGTGTTGGACAGTGCCTGTTTCCCCATATTATTACACACTCTTGATAATATTAAATTTTAAAAATACATACAAATATCTTATTTTGATTTTAACTTGCATTTTTCTTAATGTTAAGTTTGAGCATCATTTTATCAGTTTATTGGCCATTTATAAATCCTAAGTGAATCCTGATACAAATCATTTCCCCCATTTTTCTACTGACCTGTTTTCTTAATGATGTATAGATGTAGAAGCATTTTTATGTTCAGAATGTAATTCCCAGTCTGCCACTTGTTGTTTAAATTTGTTTATGGTGTCTTTCATCACAGAGAATTTGAAAATTTTTATGTAGTCAAGTGTTTCAAACATTTTCTTTATGGTTCTGGGGTTGTGTTTTGCTTAGATTTTCCCCACCATATGGTTGTAAAAATTATCGTGCATTTTCTCCTTAACACTTTTATAGTTTGCTTTTTACATTTACCTCTCTAAGCCATAAGGAATTTATAATGGTAGATGGCTCGAAGCTGAAAATAACTTTTTTTTTCCAAATGCATAACACATTTTGGCAACACCGTTCATTAAATACTGACTTGCTCTCTTTCTTCCCACTGAGTTGGACTGTCACTTTAATTAACAGCTGAACTTCAACATTTTTTCATCATTCTGTTTCTGGACTCTGTGTGCTACTCAATGAGCCTACTTATTTATTTCTGCATAATTTGACATCTTTTAATGACTATTATTTTATGATTTTTATATATCTTAAGCAGGTCCTTTATTTTATTGGGGGGGTATTGTTTCACCTTTTTAAAATTTAAATATTAGAACATATTTATAAGTGTTCCAGTATACAACAAACAAAAATCTTTTGGGATTTTGTTGGATTTGTAGCTAAATTTGGGAACAGTATGCATATTTATAATAATAATATACTGCACTTCTTTTAAAAAGTGCAGTATACCTTTTCATTCTTCTGTATGCCTTGGTAGGGTTCTACAATTTTTTTTCATGTTAGGCTTATTCCTAGACAATTTATGGGTTTTTCTGTGAGGAAGAGTATATTGAAAGTGTGCCCAAGAGGACAGCCTACCTCAGATTTTAATATTTCTAGCTCTATTGACTGGCCTCCAATATTCACCTAGCATACACCATAATTTAAATATATCTTCGGGTTAATTTTGGTTTTGTTTTTCCCAGCTCAGTACTTGTCAATTTATAGATGATAATGTAATAAAATAGAACACTAGATGGCAGAAGAAGCCATCTTTTCTGGACTGGTGTACGCTTTTTTAGAAAAGAAACGCCTCTGAGAAGAATAAATTATTTTATAGTCCACAACACACTAGCATACACTGGCAATAATATTGACCTAAAAAAAGTCAATATTAAATAGATCAATGATCCCTACTTCAAAACAATTGCCATAAATTATACTTTATTAAATTCTTTATGTAAACATACGTTTATTATTCTTCCTCGAATTCTTCCTTATTCCACTGCAGAACTGTGTGTATTCTGTAGAATTCAATTTTTGATCTGCTTTGCTTTGTTCCTTTTGCTTTACTCCATCTAAATAACTTATCTACTGCAAGGTTTCAACCATCATCATCTCTGTGCCCAGAACTCCTGAACTGCATTCATGACTTTGAACTCAAATTCATCCTCAAATATCATACTTTTTAATAATGGACCGACATGTCCCATAGGCTACCTGAGTCCTTCTCTTCCTCTAGGACACATAGGTCGCTAGCATTTGCTTCCTCCAGGGACCTTTTGTCTGATTCGTTTCAAGCAACAAATTGCATCCCATTAGTAGGATGTGAAAGCAATTAAGTTATTTGCATCCAGTAATATAAAAATAAAAAATAATGCGGTAGAAAAATCTCAGAGTGCAATGCCCATAGTAACGGCAAATATTCATTCTGCGAGATACTTGTGTCAGCTAAATATATGCATGTATATGAATATGTGTACTGGATTGTGATAAAAATGTATTTTTTACTGTGGATCACAGTCAAAAAAGCTTGAAAAAGAAAAAAAAAAAAAAAGCCCTAATAGAATCTCAGACACCATCTTACCTAATATAATGGAGGATCCTTAGGTTCCACTTTCCAAAATATACCATGTCACTTTATATGCTAACCCTCGGTCTTTGTACAAATATTGAGTATATTTGCACAAATATCCTACTCTATGCTTCTAGGTGCATCAGACTGTGAAATCTACCTAGATGTCTCTTTAAAGTCACAGAAGTCCTAGCCTTTCCATAGGTGCTTATGTATATGAGCTCTCCCATCTGTCCTACCATAATTAGCTTCGGAGTTCCAGCTTGCTGTCCTCTAAGCCTTGCTGTACACTCTATCCTTGCCTGACTTTTTTGGAAGAGCAGGTCTAAACCCTATTCATGCTGAAATTCCATAGGAAGTCTACATGTAAGTCGCACTGTCATTTAAAGCTGAACACATTTGAAACTTAACTCATCTTCTCTGTTTCAAATCAGCTCATATCTTAATTTGTATGGTATTCACAATTTTATCTATCTGTTAATTACTTAGGCTTGAGATCTTAAAATGAATATTAGGTTAGGGCTTCCCTGGTGGTGCAGTCGTTGAGAGTCCACCTGCCGATGCAGGGGACATGGGTTCATGCCCCGGTCCGGGAAGATCCCACATGCTGTGGAGCGGCTGGGCCTGTGAGCCATGGCCACTGAGCCTGCGTGTCCGGAGCCTGTGCTCTGCAACGGGAGAGGCCATAACAGTGAGAGGCCTGCGTACCAAAAAAAAAAAAAAAAAGAATATTAGGTTAGATGATAAAAGCTTTAACTCAGGAGAATATGGCTTTGAATATCAGCTTAACAACTTTTTCTCTGTGTGTCTTTTTGCAAGTAACTTAGCATTTCCAATTATCAGACTTCCTCATCTATAAAATGGAAATAATGATAATACCTATGTTAAAGAATCACTAAGAAGATTAATGGTATGATACTTTCAAAGCACTTAACACAGTATCTGACAAATAGTAAGAACACAAAAAATGTGGATTATTGTTTTTAATAATAGTAGCAGCAGCAGCAACAATCCTGAAAGAAATCAGCAGAACTCGTCAAGCCTTTGGTATGATCTGGATTCCCTTGAGTTTTTCTCCTCCATAGTACATAGCTTAATGTGAAGTACATGGAATGCACTCCATAATAGGGTGTGCCTGGGATAAATATTTTATCTTAATATTCTCTAATTATTCTTTTTAGTTATGTAGCTAATCTTTTAATATTATTTTCCTTAAGCGCTTATATTTGTATTCTATATTAGAGAATCTCTTTTTTTCTAAAAATGTTTCTTATGGTCTACAATTTGTAGTGAAAATTATGAGATATTAGTGCTGTTCCTTTTTTTAAAATAAATTTATTTATTTATTGGCTGCATTGGGTCTTCATTGTTGCACGTGGGCTTTCTCTAGTTGCGGCCCGTGTGGGCTTCTCATTGCAGTGGCTTCTCTTGTTGTGGAGCACAGGCTCTAGGTGCGCGGGCTTCAGTAGTTGTGGCACGTAGGCTCAGTAGTTGTGACTCACGGGCTGTAGAGCGTAAGCTCAGTAATTGTGGTGCACGGGCTTCGTTGCTCCACGGCATGTAGGATCTTCCCGAACCAGGGATCTAACCTGTGTTCCCTGCATTGGCAGGCGGATTCTTAACCACTGAGCCACCAGGGAGGCCCCATGTTCCTTTTTAAAGAAAGAGAAATACATGTATGCTTTGCATTTATAGAGATGAGATTAATAAAATCCATTTTTCCTCATTATGAATTCCATGTTTTAAATGTAAAACAGGAAAAGTCAGAGACTAAATGTTGGAAAACTATTCAACAGTGGCTTGAGGATCTCTTTTCTCAAATATTTGATGTAGTTTGGAAAATTTAAATTATCTGGTTCCTTGACTGTGATATTGTGATTTATAAGATGTAGATCACCAGAATATATTTATCATATATATATGTGGACTTTGTCCACAGTTCTTGACTCACAGCTCTCAAAACTTGGCATTTTCTAAGTGTTGGCAGTGATAAAGGTGTCTTTGTTATGTGAATAAGGTGACTTTTGGAATCCAGGGTTGGAACTCGAGATAGTACCTTTCATCTCCTGGAAAGGGAGACAGACTAGAGGTTGAATCAATCCATAATGTCCAATGATTTAATCAATCATGACTATTAATGAAGGCTTCATAAAAACCCAAGAGGGTAGGATTTGGAGAGCTTCCAGGTTTGTGAACAATCAAGATATGGAGAGAACGGTGTGTACTTAGAGGGCATGGAAACTCCACGCTCTTTCTCCATACCTTGCCCTATGCATCTCCTCCAGCTGGCTGATCCTCAGTTATGTCCTTTTAAAATAAAATGGTGATCTAGTAAGTAACATGTTTCTCGGAGTTCTGTAAGCCACTGCAGCAAATTATTCGGATGCAAGGAAAGGGGGTCGTGGGAATCTCTGATTTATAAGCCAGTGGGTCAGAAGCACAGATAACAGCCTGGACTTTTGACTGGCCTTTGAAGTGAGGGGCGTGGGCAGGCAGTCTTGTAGGGTTGAGCCCTCAAACTGTGGAATCTGATGCTATCTCTGGGTAGTGTCAGAATTGAGTTGACTTCTGGGACACCCATCAAGTGTTCTAAGAATTGCTTTTTGAGGTGTGGTGGTCCTTGTCTTTCCCCCTGTCCTATTGCCCGTATCGGAAATTGAGTCTCAGAACACCAAAGATTGACATTCTCAACATATTCTGGCAAGAGTTGGGCTTCCCTGGTGGCGCAGTGGTTGACAGTCTGCCTACCGATGCAGGGGACACGAGTTTGTGCCCCGGTCCGGGAAGATCCCACATGCCGCGGGGCGGCTGGACCCGTGAGCCGTGGCCGCTGAGCCTGCGTGTCCGGAGCCTGTGCTCCGCAACGGGAGAGGCCACAACACTGAGAGGCCCGCGTACCGCAAAAAAAAAAAGTATACCTTCACTGTCGCAGACAAAGAAATATGATCTTTGGAGACACTGTTCCCTGTTCTAACCCTATACCTAATTCAGTGCCTGGCGTGGTGCTAAACAATATTTATTGAAGGAATGAATAAATGAATACAAGGAATCAAATCCTGACTTTGCTAGTTAACATCCTGACCTTAGGCAAGCTATTTACCTCTAGAACTTAATTTTACTCTTCTCTAAAATATGGAAAGTCTACTTACATTTTTGTGATCATGTAAAATGAGGAATTTATGAAAGTGTATGACAGATAGTAAGCATGCTGTGTATTGGTTTCCTCCTCCCTTTTATTGTTGGAATAATAAAACTGATTTATCCAAATGCTCAGGTTATTCTATTATAGAGATTTTATTGTTTTGGTAGGGCTATTACTGTATAGGATAGGTGGTAATTTAAAACGGTAATTTTTTTTTAATAAATTTTTTTATTTATTCATTTGGCTGTGTTGGGTCTTCATTTCTGTGCGAGGGCTTTCTGTAGTTGCGGCGAATGGGGGCCACTCTTCATCGCGGTGCGTGGGCCTCTCACTGTGGCGGCCTATCTTGTTGCGGAGCACAGGCTCCAGACGCGCAGGCTCAGTAGCTGTGGCTTACAGGCCCAGGTGCTCTGCGGCATCTGGGATCTTCCCAGACCAGGGCTCGAACCCGCGTCCCCTGAATTGGCAGGTAGACTCTCAACCACTGCGCCACCAGGGAAGCCCTAAAATGGTAATTTAAGCAGTAAATATTATTGCTAGCTCTAGAAAGGATTTCAGACTGTCTTATCCTATTGCTTCATTTTATAGATGAGGAAACTGAGGCACGGAAAGGGAGAGTATCTTTACCAAGTTCCCACAAGTTCATGGCTGCAGTGGAGCTACATTCCAGATTTCTTAGTTTCTCAGCACAACACAACTATTTTTCTTTGCCTCCCCCTCTTCCTCTCTTTCTTTCTCCCTCCCTTTACTCTACAAAGCAGCTTTCCAAAGTTACAGTCATTGGCCGAGAGGAACCCACTGGAGAAGACAGTCAGACAGCAGACAAAGTTAAGACATGGCATCTGTTAATGTTTTCTTCTCGTGTTAAACATCAGCTAGAGACTTAGGACAAGCCCTCTGGGGCGGCTGGAGTTGTGCAGCTCACATGCAACACTGGCCATCCACTCTGGCCTTTGAGATACTGGAGCACAGATGGGCAGCTGGGGAAAATGCAAGAGTCAGCAGTTAATCGAAGGGCAGATCTGCGGTGTGGTTCAGGATCTGGGCATCTCTTCTGAGCAATCAGATTGTGGAATCTAACTGGCTCCATGTCTCTGCATGTCACCGGTATCTGTGTTCAATAAATATTTAGCCTTTGTGTTCATTAAGTATTTAGATATCTTATTAACTGTTTTTTCACAGTATTTCATATTTACTTGTATTTATCTCCATTATTTATAATATGTGTCCCTAAGTAACATATTAAAACAGTTTTATACATAAAAATAGTTTACTAATAAGTAAACTTCATGTAAAATTTTATTTTCTTATAATTCTATTAATCTTTTAACTGAAATATGTTTTGTTTATTTAAGCAGCTCCCCTCTTCAGATTGCAGAAAAATCTTGGCATCTGGTAAAAATGTGTTTGTTAAAAAAAAGACAAGTAGAGTTGATCTCATCATTAAATTTTAACTTTTCAATTTTAAAATAATCAAATTTTTCATAACTTTAACTGATTTTGAATGAGTAGATACAATCAGTATTATCTTTCTGAGAATGTTTAATTTCATTGAGAAGTGAAATTTGTCAATGTGGAACCTAGAAAATGGTACAGATGAACCGGTTTGCAGGGCAGAAATAGAGACACAGATGTAGAGAACAAACGTATGGACACCAAGCGGGGAAAGCAGCAGTGGGGGGGCAGGGCGGCGGGGATGGTGATGTGATGAATTGGGAGATTGGGATTGACATGTATACACTGATGTGTATAAAACTGATGACTAATAAGAACCTGCTGTATAAAAAAATAAATAAAATAAAATTCAAAAAAAAAAAATGTGACACAGACACTAAGTAAGCAAGTGCTGTTGGAAAAATGGCGCCAGTAGACTAGCTCCATGCAGGGTTGCCACAAACCTTCAATTTGTAAAAAAAAAAAAAAATACAGTAGCTGTGAAGTGCAATAAAGTGAAACAATAAAATGAGGTATGCCTGTGCATTAATTTCACAGACATTATGCTGAGAAAGAAAATGGACACAAAAGAATCACTGTAGGGCTTCCCTGGTGGCGCAGTGGTTGAGAGTCCACCTGTCGATGCAGGGGACCCGGGTTCGTGCCCCGGTCCGGGAAGATCCCACATGCCACGGAGCAGCTAGGCCCGTGAGCCATGGCCGCTGAGCCTGCGCGTCCAGAGCCTGTGCACCGCAACGGGAGAGGCCACAACAGTGAGAGGCCCGCATTCCGCAAAAAAAAAAAAAAAAAAAAAAAAAGAATCACTGTATATGGATTTCATTTATATAAAGTTCAAGAACAGTGAAACTAAACTAATGAAAAAAATTTTTAATGATTGCCTCTGAGAAGTGTTCACTGAGAAAAAAGCAATTAGGAATTTTCTGGGATGATGGAAATGTTCTATATCTTGATGGAGCATGAGTTACTTGGTTATATGCATTTGTCAAAACTCTGCATGTTGTACACTTAAGATTTGTGCATTATATTGTATGTAAAGTTTACCTAAATAAAAGAACTATAAACAGAAAAAAAATGAAGCCAAAAAAAAAAAAAGAGAGAGAATGTTTAATTGAGAAGTGAAATGTGTCGGACCGAGAGAAGTAGAATTATGTTTTAAAATATCAGTCACTCATTCATTCAGTTGATTGTTTATTGAGCATTTCCTATTTTCCAAGCCTTTGCTAGCACATTTCTTACTGTATTACTTATTATAAAAAGGCTCTATAGTAGGTATTGTTAGCCCCATATTCCACATGAATTAACTGACATTAACTGACATTTAAAGGGGCCCATGTCACATAACGAATAAAAGGTAAAGCTGGGATTGAAATCCAAATCCCAGAGTATTTGGGCTTCTCTAGTTGTCTCATGAAGTTTCAATAAACTAATAACACTTATTCATAATAACGTTGCTGAATAGCACTTACTTAGCAGTGGCCACATGTTAGACATCATTATAGATAGTGTCTGATTTTTTTTTTCACATTACTTCACACACAGGTAAGTATTATAAAAATCAGGAAAGGAATGTCAGCTCATATTTATTTGGTGTTAAGAGATGCTGATAATTGAATCTCAGTCCGATTGTAAACCCTGTACTAGGGCTTCTTAACCAGGAATATGAGAATAGAATTCAAGGGGTTCATTAATCTGGAACCAAATAGAAAGTCATTTTCATACTAGTTTTTAATGGAAATTTAACATTTTCTTTAACAATGAATAGTGACAAAAAATAAAAAAATGAAAAATCACAGTAGCATTGGAGGCCCAAGACAGCCAAAGGTAGCCAGCATATTGAAAAGGTTAAGATTCAAAAACTTCCATACTTCATCTCACAGAAGTCATTCCTACCATGTGCCTAGCACTGGGTTTCATAAATCAACAGAAAAAATTACCCTTAGGGAGCTCAGAGAATTGCAAAGGAAATTGACATGTGAATATTTATATATATTATATATATTATATATATATATATATATGTGTGTGTGTATATATATATGGCATTTAAAGACCACAAGAAAGGTGGTGAGAGAAAAAGGATAAAATCACCAACTTTACCCCAAACAGCTCCTCAGGGAGAGAGGCCACCAGGAGACGTTCCTTCAAAGAAGAGCTACATGAGCTACATCTTCAAGATGAATAGGAACTCACCTTGCCAACAACAGTTCAGCAAATGAGTGAGAATTTATTCCTGGTAAAAAGAATGACTTGTGAAAAAGCACTACAATGTGAGAGGCAAGGTGCATTTGGATAACTCAGAACAGTTCAGAACAAGTGGAAAGCAAGGTGTATGTCAGCGAGTGTCAGAGACTGAGGTTCAAAGCCAGTGGGGCAACGTCATGAAAATCACTGCCGCGGTAAGATGCTGAGTCCGCGAGCAGAAAAGCCTTGGGAAGGATCTATCTCCCATGAGAATGAGCAGCATGTTTAACAAATAAGTGTTCAGGGCTGATCTTTACACACCTTCATTATTCCCTGGCCATAAGGGCTGCTTTGCCTCAAACCCCCTTAAGTATCAGATGTTTGATTTCTTAGAGGTACAGTGGAGACAGCTGAGGTTGACAAGATGCCCCGTAAAGTAGCAGGATCCTCTTAGTGTGGGGTCCTGGGCTCTGGAATTTTAACCAGATGTTTGGACACAGTCTCAGTTTATTTTCCTTCTGAGTGTGGTTCTCACTTTATCCTGTTCACTCTGACCTACAGCTGGGAACAGAGGCTGGAAACAAGAGGGCTTGCCTGAGTTCTAGGAGACAGAAAAGGAGGGAGATGAAAGCATTGGCACTTTGAGTCTTGACTTCTGTTCAGAGATCTTCCCGCGCTGCTCAGAGAGGAGTCCACAGCTTCAGTTGGAAAAAACAAGTGACATTTTCCAACGCTATTGATAAGCACTGGTGGGACTAAAGTTGGGATCCGATGGGCTTGTGTGCTAGCAGGGGCCAGTGATACAATTTATTACAATAACAGTCATTGGGCACTTTCTGCGTGTCAAGCACTATGCTAATCGTTTTAGAAACATTAGCTCATTTTTTCCTCACAGTAATCCCATGAGGTAGGGATTACTTTTCCTACTTTACCGATTAGAAAGCTGTGTTTAGTGAAGTTAAGTAGTTTCTCAGACTTCACCCTACAGTCCACCTGTTCTAGAGCCAGGATTTATACACGGGTCTGGCTGACTCCAAGCCCATGCTCTGTAAAGAGGCAGTTTTATGTAGTGGAAGGAGCACTTTTTAAGGAGCCTGGATCTAACATCTCATTCTGCCACTTAATTTGCCGCGAAATCTCAGTTAAGTCATTTACTCTGTTTCTTGACTTCCTTATAAGCAAATAATGTACTACAGATATTTTTGTTGTGGAACCCAAATAAATTCATGTGTATACAAAGAGTTTTTGATGTTGTTCAATTCTACATCAAAGAATTTACATATTTTTATTTATTTCAAAGCCTCAATTGTTGTACCTATAAATTTGGGACACAGTGGTCCTGAATAACTCACATGGATGTTGGAAACAACCGAGATGACCTATGAGGAAGTACTTTTATTTTAAAATTTATCTTTATTTATTTTTGGCTACATTGGGTCTTCGTTGCTGCACGCAGGCTTTCTCTAGTTGTGGAGAGCAGGGGCTACTCTTCATTGCGGTGTGCAGGCTTCTCATTGCGGTGGCTTTTCTTGTTGCAGAGCATGGGCTCTAGGCGCGCGGGCTCAGTAGTTGTGGCTCATGGGCTCAGTAGCTCTGCGGCATGTGGGATCTTCCCGGAGCAGGGCTCGAACCCATGTGCCTTGCATTGGCAGGCAGATTCTTAACCACTGCGCCACCAGGGAAGCCCAGGAAGTACTTTTTAAACTGTAAGGTACCGTACAAATGAGGCAATGTGCAAGCAATCCCCTTATAATTCTAATAGGCTGCAGGGGATCATAGTGATTACCGTCAGTTCCTCTGAGACTAATAACAAGTATCACTAGTTAATATTCTTTCACTTTTATTAGGTTCCTTAGATTGCTGTGGCATATATTTTCCAAGTAACTTGGCATAGAACTTCCTCCTATCCAGATCTCCTTCTCCCAGACCCTCTGCCACTGTAAAACAAGATGACGCCAGCATGAAAGTAGCAGCATGTTCTTTGAATGACCTGCCAAAGTCAGAGCCTCATGTATTACATATCTTAAGAGCTGCACATGCATTAATACTATAAAAGAGGTTTTGTGAGAGAGATAAATACAAACACCATGAGGTCACTTCTTCCAGAGTATAACAGGATGCAGATTCTTGGAAGGAAATAGTATAAATGTCCTCTTGGAAAATTTTGTCTCTGAGTACAGAACACATTATAAATTTTTCCAGAACCCTCCAACATACAGTACATCAAACAGTGTGCCTTTCCTTTTCTTTCCTTTATTCCCCTCTCTCTCTCTCTCTTTAAGTAATTCTATTTTCAGAGAAAGGAGGAACAGCTGGGAGGAGCTTTTAGTTACCAAGGATTTCCAGCAACAGTTTCTGCTCTTCAGACCCCAGTCCATTTGCAGACAGAGCAATTCAATCAGTCCAGAATCAAGATCCCAATCCCACTTTTTCAGCTGGGTGAATAGTTCAATTTTTCAGCCCTCTTCATCTGCCAAGGAGAACAGAATGACATGAAGTTAAATAAATACTGAAGTGGAAATCAAGAGATTTGGGTTCTATTAAATAATTCTACAGATAATTGTAGTATGACAAAATAACTCTTTTAATGATAGCTACTAAATTTCTAGCACCACTTGGCACAAACTCACTAAACAGTTGTTGAATTGTAAGAAGTGAGTGTAAAACACTCGGTAATAAGCAAAATTTCAATGAAGGCGTCACTGCACTGATCTGATCGTGGTATTTCTAGACTTCCGGTGGTGCTAGCCAGAGTGTGTAACTTGGAACAAGAGAATGACTCCAGAGGAGGTGTAAGAGTTTCAAGTTGAACTCAGGTCTGTTGCCTCCACGATACAATGCTGTCCTTGTGATGAGTGAATTGGTCTCTCTGAGCCTCAGTTTCCCCATCTATAAATGAAGCAGTTAGATTAGATAATCCCTGAGACACCTTCCACCTCTGTGAGTTTACTTCTATATAGTATAGCACATGACAATTTAAGAAACTCTAGACTTAGAAAGAATTTTCTGTAAGCACTCAAAGGTAATGTCCCCACTCCAGAAAAAAAATAACATCAAACACGCAAGAAATTGTATGATCTCTTCTTACGGACAGTAATGCCATAATTTCCGTGGATATCTTATTTGAGAACTACATACCCAAAAACACCAAGTGGCTAGTTGCCATCTTTTACTGTCATCCCATACCCTGGGTAATTAATTTTATTTTTTTAAAAGCCTCAAAAATTGCAACTGTTGATCTTCAGCCTTTTCTTTAGACCAGTGGTTTTCATTCATGACTGCACATTAATGTCACCTGTGCAGCTTTTAAAATGTGAGGATGTCTAGGCCCCATTCTCTGAGATTCTGATTTAATTGGTCTGACTTGATCAAGGTGGAGTCTGGGCATCTCTTTTTTAAAGCTATCCAAGTGATTCTACTAAGAAGTCAGGGTTGACTAGAGCAGCATCTCTTAAATTTTAATATGCACATGAATCACCTGGGGATCTTGTTCAAATGCAGATTCCTATTCCATAGTTCTTAGGCAGGGTCTGAGATTTTATATTTCTAATAAACTCCCTAAACTCCCAAGTGATGTTGATGCTTTGACCCTTGCCACTAGAAGTGTGGTCCATGGGTCAGCAGCATTAGCATCTTCTGGGAGAATGTTAGAATGCAGAATATCAGGCCCCACCCCAGACCTACTATATTAGGGTTCTGGAGAGAAACAAATCCAATCGGAGATAAATACATATAATGAAGTTAATTATAAGGCATTGGCTCATGTGATTATGGAGAGTGACAAGTCCCATGCAGTAGGCAAGCTGGAGACCTAGGAGAGCTGATAGTATAGTTCAAATCTGACTCTCAGGGCCTGAGAACCAGGATTGCAGATGGGATATTTCTAGTCTAAATGACAGCAAGCTTGAGACTCAGTGAAAGCCTATGTTTCAGTTTGAGTCAGAAGGTAGGGGAAAAGCCAGTGTCCCAGCTCAAAGCTGGAGGAGTTCGCTCTAACTCTAGGCAGATCAGGCTTTTTGTTCTATTCATGTCTTCACATGATTGGATGGGGTCCACCCACATTAGGGAGGGCAATCTGCTTTGCTCAGTCTACAGATTCAAGTGTTAGTCACATCAGGAAACATCTTGACACGCCCAGAATAATATTTGACCGAATGCCTGGATACATGACCCATTCAAGTTGACATAAAAAATTAAGCATCATATCTACTGAATCATAATATGTGTTTTAATATATTATATATACATATGTATACAAGTAATACAGAGTATGAGAAACACTGCACTGCAATAACATTTCCCAAAATTTTTGGTTCTATTGACCCTTTTCACATTCTTAAAAATTATTGAGCATCCCAAAGTATTTCTGTTTATATAGGCTATATCTATCAATATTTCCCATATTAGAAATGAAAGCTATCAAAATATTTATTAATTAGTTTAAATAACAATAATAAACCCATTATACGTTAACATAAATAACATTTTCATGAAAAATAACCATATATTTTAAAGACAAAAAGTTGTGAGAAGAATAGCATTATTATACAATTTTCCAAATCTATTTTTTTGCATTACGTGGGCCTCTCACTGTTGTGGCCTCTCCTGTTGCGGAGCACAGGCTCCGGACACGCAGGCTCAGCGACCATGGCTCACGGATCTAGCCGCTCTGCGGCATGTGGGATCTTCCCAGACTGAGGCACAAACCTGTGTCCCCTGCATCAGCAGGCGGACTCTCAACCACTGCGCCACCAGGGAAGCCCTCCAAATCTCTTTAATGTCTGGTTTAATATAACACAGGTGGATACTCACTTCTTTCTGAATTTAACGTGTGGCAATATTGTATGTCATATAGACTCTGGAAAATTCCTCTCTACTCTCGTAAGATAAAGGGTGAAAAAGACAAATAATATCTTAATATTATTGTAAAAATAATTCTAATTTTGAATACTCCCTGAAAATGTCTCAGGGGCCTCCAGAGGTCTCAGGACCACACTTTGAGACTGCTGTTCTAGAGAAAATCTAGAGAATCTATGTAATTCCTTCCAAAACAGTCGGCCTCGGATCTCACCAATTCTACTGACACTTGGGGTAATTACAGCACTTTCTGGAGGAAGTCATCCCTTTTTTTCCACCAGTAAATTATGCAGTACTGCCAGTAGTTTCAAAGACCAATGATTAGAATGCCAGTTTTGAAATTTACTAACCTCCCACTCTAAACTAAGCTTTCTCAACCTCAGCACTCCTGATACCTTGAGTGGAATACTTTGCTGTAGTGGGCTGTCTGTCTTATGCATTGTAGGAGTTTTCACAGCGTCTTTGGCCTCTACCCACGAGGTGCTACCACATCTTCCCTATTGTGACAACAAAAAATGTCTCCAGACATCACCAAACTCGAAGGCAAATGTCTCCAGACATCACCATCCCCTCGAAGGCAAAATTATGTCTAACTGAGAAGCAACGCTATAGACTAAGGGAGACAATGAGAGTGGCGAGGGTAGGAGACAAGGTTTCCGGCTCTGATTTCATCTTTTGTGTGGATTGTGGTACATTTAACAGGAACTGGAAATAAAGGGGGAGAAAAGTCTTGAGAGGAAAGACAATGAATTCAAGTTTTCAGTGTTGATTTTGAAATATCCAAGGGCTATCTGCATGATTAGAACACGGAGTGTTATCAGAGGAACTGCTACCAAAAGACTAGAAACAGAGGTTCTCCAGAGTCACACTATAACTGAGAATGAGAGAATGTCATGTAATTGGATATCAAAAAGAAATTCTTTTCATTTTTTTAATTATGTTCCAAGCATCTCATAAGACCTCTTATAAATAGCTGTCATTCTAGCTAGTATGACCCTTTTACTGGTGAGAAACTGTACACTGAGAGAAGTTGAGTAACTGTTCAAAGTAAAAAACTCTTAAATGGATAAGTTTGGTTACACTCTAGAGTCTAAGGGCTTTCTATTACCCCTTTCTCTCTCTCTGTCTCTCTCTTCTTTCTTTCATTCATCAAATATAAGTGGCTACCATGTTCCAGGAGATATGTATGGTGCTGCTATACATTAGAGTAAAGAAGAGATAGTACAGACTTTGTCCCTTATGGAGCTTTCAATCTAATAGCAAAATAGAAAATTAAACAAGGAATAACAATGTGTTAACTGCTATGATCGAGAAATCACAGGGCCACAGGGTCCCATGGCAAGACCATTTATCCCAGTCTCCAAAGGGCAGGTCAGAAGAAGCTCCCTACAGGAAGTGACACTTAAGCTAAGATCTCACTGATGAGTAAGAATTAGAAAAAGACAAGGGGAAGAATGTTCTACTCTGAGGGAATACTATGTGTGAAGGATGCTTCTCTCAATTTTTTTGCTGTTTTTAAGTCTAAATTCTTTTATTTTCTTTACTCTTTTATCCCAATGTCATTTATATCAGTTTGTTAATATATAATTTTATTAAACCACATCATAAATATGTGGTTATATTTTTTGAAAGTACCTTTCTCTGAATTTTAATTAAATTGTACCAGGAAAGGCAGTCTGGCATGGTGAAGCTTTGAAGCCTAGATTTCAAGAGTAAGACATTCAACAAAGCATTTCCCTCCCAAATTTTCATTTTCTTCACTTGTAAAATGGCAATGGGCTATTGTAAAGACCATAAAACATAATATATATGGAGATGCTTCTGCAAATGTAGGCTTTCCATAATAACTGGACTATTATTCTGCCAGCTCAAAGCATCAGCACGAGTAAAGTCATGAAATGTGAACACAAAAGGCATGTTCAAAAAGCAAATAATCGGGCTTCCCTGGTGGCGCAGTGGTTGAGAGTCCGCCTGCCGATGCAGGAGACACGGGTTCGTGCCCCGGTCCGGGAAGATCCCACACGCCACAGAGCGGCTGGGCCCGTGAGCCATGGCCGCTGAGCCTGCGTGTCCGGAGCCTGTGCTCCGCAACGGGAGAGGCCACAGCAGTGAGAGGCCCGCGTACCGATTTGATGCAAGAGGAGATCAAAAACTACATTTAAGCAATATGGTTGTGGGTCTTAAATACTAGAGGTAAGAGCTTACTGAACTTAATAGGCAGGTCTCCCAATGTAGATTATGAGTCTTTACTAACGACATCAGAGCAAGAGCCAGTATTCTCTGGGGAACTCTATAGCATCTGGTAATATCTATAAAGCTTCTATAAATAACAACTGATTATATGCTGCTGTTTTCACAACTGATTTGGGAACAGTTTAAATATTTCTGCAGTTTCCAAGTATTCCTGATTTGAAGTTGGGCTCCAGAAAGCTGTTTAACAGATGCAGTAACATTTTTAAGGTATACAAAAAGAAATATAAATGTTAGGCTAAATTCAGAACTATCTTAAAATTTTCCGGACTATGATATGTAGCAGTCCAGCCATGCAGCTTGTGTATGCAAGGGGTGGGAAAGTGAGACAGTCACAACAACAAGGGTCTCGGGGACCAAGCACGTGGCCTTGGCAAAGTTGCGCTGAGTGACACGGGACTCTGAGGTGAACGCGGTGACGACCTTGAGAAAGCAACTGTGCTATTGAGTGTTCTGGTCTCAGACGTAGCCAGAGGATCCCACTGAGAAGACTTTTGGAAAAAATGTACAGTTCAGGAGGGAGACATTGCCAAGATTCTGAGGCAGTTCTGAGAGGTCTTCTTGTCTTGAGGAAAACAGAAAGGCATCTAGTGTTATATAAAGAGCCTGGATCCAGGAGGCAGAAGACTTGGCTCTGAGGCCCAGCTAGTAACTATTAGCTGAATCTCTTCTACAAGATACTTCCCCACCCTGAGACTCATTTTCATCCTCTGAAAAATGGAATAAAGTTAGAGACTTATTCATAAGGTTGTTGTGAGAAAGAAATTATATTGCATCTTAAAAGACATCTATGGAATTTAAGGAATTATACAAAATATAATACATAAAATGTAAGTGGCAGACCAGAGAAGTCAATAAAAAAAAACTATTAAAAACTGGAAATGATTCATTTTGTTTTAATTTTTTAACTATATATATGTTTGTGGGGTTTGGAGCACATTGGTTTTCTAGGCTCTAAGGTACCCAGATTTTATCTTGAACTCCTATAGTCCCTTTCCAATAAAATTAAAAGAAAATTCCTATTTGAAAAGCAAGGTAAATCTCAACTAAAGACATAATTTTATAATTAAGAAAAGAAGAAAAGAGGACATGAATTGATGGCATTGCACAAGAGATTGAACCAAACACAGGGTTAGAAATGTCCAATGTATAGTTCTTGCGCAAATTGAGACTTAGTATTTAGGATTCTCTTCCTGATGAGAAAAGGGAAGAACCTAGAGTTCAAAACGTATTTAAAATTAACATTAGAAGCCTTTCTATTCCAGGGATGGACATTCACTGCTGTACCTTCTTCACTGTGAAATGAGTTTCTGGGACAGTCAGAACATGGAAACATAATGCTTTCCGTCTAGAAGCTAAATGTCTGGAAGCGGATCTTCTGAGACAAATAGAATGAGACATTTATTAAATTTTTGCATACATTGTCAAACTGCTCACTAGAGAGGTTTCACTATTTTTAATGCTCATTAGCACTCCTAAAAACCGTCCATTTTCCCACTGCCTTGGGGAAACTTGGGTACTTGCCAACATGTGATATTCAAAAACTTTCTTTAGAGTTTAAAAATCTACTAGAGTATAAACTGTATCTTACTATTATATTTTATATTTCTTTGAACAGAGATAACTGAAATTTTGGTCCTAAGAATTTTACTCAATGATCTAAATAAAATTATTTGATCAGTGGTCTTTCACATTCTTCATTTATAAGATATTTACACACATTCTCACCCCCTTGCAAATGATGTGAACGTGTCTGTTTTCCTGCATCCTAAGTATTATATTTTCCAACCCTCACCTCAAATCTTAAAAAGAGAAACTTAAAAAAAAAAATAGTTTACTTCTTTTCATTAGTAGGTATTTGAATAAAATTTGGATAAACCTTTCTAAAAATTAACTTACAATAAATAAAAAGGGTGAGAATCAGACTATCTGCAGAATGAATTAATGTCTGGGGAAGATAGGGTGAAGATAAAGATAGATGGGAAGTTCAAGTGGGATTTAAAAGCCAGAAATCTTTTTAAACCAAGATACAGATCATATAATAATGCAAGAAGTGGAATTAAGGAAATGCAAAAGTAGAATTAGGAAAAAATAAATAAAACTGACCATATACAACTCATTCCATGCGCCCAATGACCAGTAAAAGAAAGTTACCATATCTCAGTGCTAGATTCCAGGAGCTTTCCTCTTTTCAGGAGCTGATGCCATATGCCACTTTCCATCCTGGGCTTAACCCTTGATTTCATTTCCATCTGGTGGCCTCCCTTTTGCCCTTTGGACTTGGCATGGGTACTTGGTTTCCTTGGCTTTGAACTTTGTTGAATGCTGAAGACTTTAACTCATACTCAACTTTCCAATGCATTGCTCTTGAATCCCTTGGGTAATATCCTTTGGGCCATAACCTTTCCCTTATTTCAGACCACAAAGTTTGTGTGCAGCATGTACACTGGGGTGCTGCAAGTCTGAGTAAAAGAGGTAATGATGGGTAAAGGTAGGGGCCTTGTAGATGGAAAAGATTATCTGAGCTTTGCATCTCTTCTTCAGTAGTACTTGGACATATAAATACTCGTAACAGTAATAATTATCTGTCATAGTTCCCGAGCATGACCCTATGTTTTTATTTCATGCTATTCAGAATGCAACGGCCTTCAACCACCTATTTACTCAACCAAATCCTTCAAGATTATAGCTTGAATATTACCTCCTTTATGAAGCCTTCCTTGATTTGCCCAGGCTGTTAGTTCTGTTCTTTGTCTTCCTATAATTGTTTGAAGAAATGAATAGTAAGTGCCATGTTGTTTTGTAATGTTTCTGGATAAATATGCACCTCCACAGCCATACTATGGATTTCCTCTGTTTCACCAAACCTAGCAAACTTCCCTGCATATAGTAAGCCCTAAGTAAACTCTTCCTAAATAAAAATTTAGTGATGCCAGTGAGGAAAGCAAAACAAAAGCTATCACCTTCATTCCATAGAACAGAGGAAGTGATTGAAGTGTAAGAGGCAAAGAGGACTGTCCAAGGTCACCAAGCTAGGCAATAACAAATCTGGGACTCAAGTTCAAATTCTTTGAAACTAATCATGAGATAGTTTTCCCTTCAAAATATCATCTTCTAATCAAAATGAGGTAATAGAATACTTAAACATGATAGTCATAAAGAACCAGTGACCCAAAGCTTAGCAGCAGTGCATGAAGAGTTCTGAGTTTCTAATCCCAGAGCAAAAGTTTTAAGATTAAAATTTTTCTTGCTTTTAATTAGATCAGAGGAAATATTATATTCTCCCTGAGCTTATGCTAAGGGGTGGGGTAGTAAATACTCGGTTTAAAAAACTCAGGACTTGCAACTTCAAAGAAGTTCCAGACTGGTGAAAAGTTTCACAGATTAGGAAACATTTTTTTTAAGTTGCGCAAGTCAGTTGTTACGCATTTATGATTGTGTTCAATTTATAGAATACTTTATGTGTATTTTAAGTAGAAATTCCTTAGGGCAGCTGTGCAAAGTAGGTTGATAGAATATTTTTCCCACTTCTCAAATGAAAAAAGTGAAATACGGAGGTTATGAGCAACTTAGGGGCAGAGTCTCCGGTCTTCAGACCTTTCCTTAGGTCACTGAACTGAATAATGAGACAAAGAGCTGTTTTATGGCTACACCTCCTCTTCAATCCAGAGTGCTCAGCAGACCCTTGCTCTGTGCAATGGAGTGTATTTATTCAGAGGTATCTGTGGAATGTCCAGAGCAGAGCTGGTGGTCTCGCAGTGTGTCTTTGAAGAACAACAGATTTCCAGCTTTCAAAAAGCATCCTTACTTTGAGGTTAAAGCTTCGTCATTATTCTCACGACTACTTCTGTCCACTCCCTGACTCCCTCCTCTTAAATTCTCTTTCTCAGTGAACCCATACCCACCAGTTGCCAACTTAGGGACCGTCTTAGACTAGTTTTCCCATCCCACATCCAACATTACATCAAGCCTGTTGCTTCTTGGCACTCTTCCTCTTGCAGCCATCCTTTCTCCCTTCTTCACTGTGACTTGGGTCAGGTCAGGTCATAATACATCTATTGGACCTCCCTCCATCCAGTCTTGTCCCATTCCAATCCTGTGTTACACACAGTCCAGCCAGACTGTTCTTCCAAAACAGAAATTAGACTGTGGCTTTTTCAATGCTTTAAACCTTTTCTGCTCTTTTTGGCTGAGCTTAGGCTCCTCTCCTCACCGCTTTGCCCTCATTCCTTTCACCTCTTCTCAAGGATTAAGTTTCAAGCACCTTAATATGGCTTGGGAGGCGTTCATGATTTGTCCGTGTCTTACCACCCTCATCTCTCCTTACCCTTTTTTTGTATTCTATGCTCCATCCAAACTGAGCCACTTACAGACCCATGAAGGCACCTTGCTACTCTTCCACCCTGTTCTGTGGCCGAGGTACATGCGACTTCCTCCAGCTGGAGCATCTTTTCACCCTATCCTCCACTTTATCGCTTCTCCTTGCACACTCAGCCTGCATGGCTCGCACTTGTGCTTCTGACCTCAGCCGATATTCCAGTCCCTTCAGGAAGCCTCCCAAGCCCTGGAAGCTGAGTTAGGGCTCACGTGCTGAGCTGGTTGACACCTGGTGTTTACTCCTAATTAACACAAGTGACATCATTTTAAAACTGCGCATTTATTGGGTATTTCCTCTATTATAGTCAGCAATTCGAGTGCAAATACTGTGCCTTGTGCAACTCTACAATAGTTGGCATAATAATAACACATAGTAGGCCTTCAATAAATGTTAGTTGAAAGAATAAAGGATCTCATTAGTGAATAGAGGATTGATATCATGGAGGTCTTTGTAAATTCAAGTTGTGTTATCAAGGAGGATTAGCATATTAACACCTCCCTAGTCCTTGCCTAACACACATCACTTTTTTTTTTTTAACATTTTCATTGGAGTATAATTGCTTTACAATGGTGTGTTAGTTTCTGATGTATAACAAAGTGAATCCGTTATACATATACATATGTTCCCATATCTCTTCCCCCTTGTGTCTCCCTCCCTCCCACCCTCCCTATTCCACCCTTCTAGGTGGTCACAAAGCACCGAGCTGATCTCCCTGTGCTATGCGGCTGCTTCCCACTAGCTAGCTATTTTACGTTTGGTAGTGTATATATGTCCATGCCACCCTCTCACTTTGTCACACCTTACCCTTCCCCCTCCCCAAATCCTCAAGTCCATTCTCTAGTAGGTCTGTGTCTTTATTCCCGTCTTGCCCCTAGGTTCTTCATGACCTTTTTTTTTTTTCCTTAGATTCCATATATATGTGTTAACATACGGTATTTGTCTTTCTCTTTCTGACTTATTTCACTCTGTATGACAGACTCTAGGTCCATCCACCTCACTACAAATAACTCAATTTCGTTTCTTTTTATGGCTGAGTAATATTCCATTGTATATATGTGCCACATCTTCTTTATCCATTCATCTGTTGATGGACACTTAGGGGAGTATGATCACATTATACAACTTTGGCAAGTGTTTATTTTTGCTATTTTCTTATTGGGAGTAGAGCTAAAGATTACAATGAAGCTGTGATAAGCAAAGTAGCTTGAAAAATCTTGACATTTGTCTCAACTTTGCCAATGCTCAAGCCTTATTCTGGCTTTGTCTTTAGATGTATAACAACTACTGGAACTCCTAGCCAAAGTGTTTTGGCACTGGTTAAATACCACAGTTTTATCAAATGAAAAATGAGTCAGTCTATAAATTAGTCTCTGGTAATGGTTTCGTGGGGTGCTGTTCAAACTTATCATTCATAACAATTCTGGAGAGGCCTGGTGTTTCTGTAGTTCCCACCTTCAAAGACACTTGGGACATGTCTCAAGAATTTGCATTTCTTATAAGTTCCCAGCTGTAGCTGTTACTGGCAGTTCATAGACCACGGCCTAGCACTAGTGGAGCAACAATCAACAGTTATTTATTGAGAGCTTGCAGTGTGAAAGACACAACAGGTAGGGAAAGATCCTGCCAAAAGGGTATCCGATCAACTCCACAAATATTTATTGAGTACCTACAGTGCCACGAAGTGCCGGCCTATACACCGGGATTCAGATATTAATATGACACTATTGCTGTTCTCCTAGAGCCCCTGGTGTAGTGGCAGAAATTAACACTGGTAAGAGAGATAGTACATACTATGGTTGTCCACGTAAGTGGTTCAGCTCCTCTAGAGCACAGACTAACATATGTGCTGGGTAAAAATAGGAAAGAAAATTTCAGACCAGAGCATGAGGGCTTTAAATCTCACCTTAAGGAATTTGTGCATGCTTTTGTTGGCTATGGGAAAGCAAAATATTTTAAAAAGGGAATGATATTAATCATTTCTTGGAACACTGATAACAACTTCTGATAGCAGTTTGTATGGTTGTATGGAGGGACTGAGAATGGAGACAAAGACACTAGTGAGGAGATGGTTGCAATGATTCCAGCAAAAAGTAATGAGAGGATAAAGTAGGGAGTGGCAGTAAAATTTTAATACAAATATATAGTCCCCTTCCGGCACAGCAGTAGAACTCCTGGGGCTTTCTTAATTCTCAGGAATATTTAAGGCCCTGTAAAGTTCTTCTACATCAATTTGTTGGCTCTTTCTTCATGTTCAAATAAAGAGAAACATCAAGTCTATTTTGTTTATTAATGCATTCCCAGCACATAATAAAGTTACTGGCACATATTGGTGTTAAATAAACATATATTGATTGATTGCCAAGCTGGAAAAGGTCCTACGTATCATCTAAACTTACCCTTTCATTATTTGTTCACAAATAGTGAAACTGAGGCCAAAAAAGAGGAATTGACTAAAATCATACAACCGGTTACTAGTCAAACTAGAACTAGAACCCACATGTCTTGACTTCCCATCCAGTGCTTTTCAACATGACACCAAGCCCCAATCAGGCTTCTGTTAAAATCGATATTGTGTTAGGGATAATGAGCTACTTCTATGACCTCACTGTTTTCTGTTTTTCTGCCACGTGCTGTGGCCTGGCAGACAGCAACCCGTTTAAGTCATCTTCTTCCAGTCAATGGCATCCTTGACTAAGATAATAAAATGTGTTTTTCTTCAATATATAGCCCACTTCAAGTGGTTTGTTTTTCTCTATTCTGTATTTCACTACAAGTTACCACTGCTTAATTCCATAAGCCTTTCAAAAGATGAAAGTAAAGTGGTTTAACAAGCAGTAACTGCTGAGAGATTAAATCCTCAAACCACATCCTCAGTTAAAAAATGTATCACATGGAAAAAGGCACCAGAATCTCCTGACTAAACCCTGTAAAATGCCTCTCTTTTGAATGTTCCCGGTCATGTCTCCAATAAAGCCCCCAATAAATGCATTGTATTGATCTCAGAATGTGTATTCTGGACAGTACTAGAATTCCCAAAGGGAAATTGGCCAGTTTCCTACTATTTACAGTTGTCCATCTGTGCAGTGCCTTGGTGTTATATATGTTTCACAGTCATATAGAGCTTCTTGTATCTAAGATAAGAAAAAGACTAGGTTGTAATTCCAAAGTCTTAGATGTTGGTTACTACTCACAGGGTATGTGACCTCAAATTTGCTTTAACTCTCTGAGTTAATTTCCTCATATGTTAAAAGAAACAATAATGTCTTACAGCATTTAGGGAGAAAGTGTATATGAAAGTACGTGGAAAGTTCTGATACAGTTATGTTTTTAAACATTTACTAAGAAGTATCGGTGTCCACCTGGATCAATTTTATATGGTTTTATAACCATGTTGTAGGGTATAAAGGTGGAAGATCTTTGTTAGTAACATATCCAAGGTTTTCTAGTGTCACCAGCTCATATGTCTATATTTCCTTCTGATATAGATGTTTAGTGCTATAAAATTCCCTTTAAATATTGCTTTAGTAGCATCTCGCAAGTTTTGAGGATACCTTCATTTTTATCCAATTCAAAATAATTTCTAATTTCCTTTTTGAAATCTTCTTTGACTCATATATTTAGAAGTATATTGATTAGTTTCCAAATATGAGGTTCACTGATTAACATCTAATTTAATTCCATTATTGATAAAGAACCTACACTGTAAGGCTTGAATCCTTTTAAATTTATCGATATTGGTTTTTGTTGATATGACCCAGAATATAGTGTATTTTGGTTAATTTCCTGTGTACACTTAAAAGTAATGTATATTCTGTACTTGTTAGGTAGAGTGTTCTATAAATGTTAATTAGATCAAGTTGGTTGATAGTGTTCAAGTTTTCTGCATATTTACTGATTTTCTATCTACTTTTTCTATCAGTTATTGAAAGAGGAGTATTTAAATTCTTTCTGTGTTTTTATATTTAAAGTGGGGTTTCTTTTAGGCAGCATATAGTTGGTGCTTGCTTTTTATCCAATTTGATAGTCTCTAACTTTTAATTGGTGAGTTTAGATGATTCACATTTACTGTGATTATTGATATGTTTAGGTTTAAATTTTCCATCTAGTTTTTTGTTCCCTATTTGTCTCATCTGTTCTTTGTTCTCTTCTCCCCATTTTCTGCTTTCTTTTGGCACTTGTTATGATTCCATTTTATCTCCTTTGTTGGCTTATTAGCTACAATTTGTTTTTTTATTCCAGAAGGTTCTTTGCCTTATTACAATTTATATTTTCCAGTGATATTATACTACTTTATATATAAGAATTTTATAAGAATATACCTCCATTTCTCTTCTGTTGGCCTTTATCTTATTGTTGCCATACACATCACTTACACATATATTATAAACACCAACTACATTGGTACTGTTTTGGTTTAAATAGCTAATTATCTTTTAAATAGATTTAAGAGATAATTTTACAAAATCGTATATATTTAATACATATATATTATATATATTTAATACATATATTTAATACATATAGTTACCATTTCTAGGCTTCTTAATTACTTTCTTTCCATCTGGTATTATTTTTTCTTTCCTCCTAAAGGATTTCCTTTAACATTTTTTTGTGTTGGTCTTCTGGTGAATTCTGTAGGCTTCTGTATATCTCAAAAAGCCTTTAGTTTGCTGTCATTTTGAATGATATTTTCACTGGGTATAGGATTTTAGGTTGACAACATTTTTTTCTGAATACTTTCAAGAAGCTACACCACTGTCTTCCTCTTTGCATTGTTTCCTACAAGAAATTGTCTGTTATCCATCTTTGTTCCTCTGTATGTAATCTGTTTTATTTCCTGGGTTTAAATTTTTTTTCTTTTTTATTATAGGTTTTGAGCAATTCAGTTGTTATGTGTCTTGGTGTAGCTCTCTTCATGGTTCTTATGTTTGAAGTTTACTGGGCGTACAGATCTGTAAGCTTATAGTTTCCATCAAATTTGAAAAAATTTTTTTTTTTTTTTTTTTTTTTTTGCGTTATGCGGGCCTCTCACTGTTGTGGCCTCTCCCATTTGCGGAGCACAGGCTCCGGACGCGCAGGCTCAGTGGCCATGGCTCACGGGCCCAGCCACTCCGCGGCATGTGGGATCTTCCCGAAACGGGGCACGAACCCGCGTCTCCTGCATCGGCAGGCGGACTCTCAAGCACTGCGCCACCAGGGAAGCCCTGAAAAAATTTTGATTATTATTTCTGCAAATATGCTTTTTTGTCCTGCCTTTCCTCTCTTTCAGGGACTTGAGTATATGCAAGGAGCTTGCCATTCTCCTACAGCTCACTGATTCTGAGTCTTTTCCTTTTAATCTTTTCATTTCATTTTGATAGTTTCTCTATTCTTATGACTTCAATTCACTAATCTTTCCTTCTGCTGTATCTAATCTCTCATTAAACCAGAGGATGTATTTTTCATCTCAGACAATGTAATTTTCATTCGTAGAAATTTGATTGGGTCTTTTAAAAATATCTTCAATGTCTCTACCTAATATAAGCAACATTTCCTCTATTTTTTTGAACATATAAATATAATTATCGTGACTATTTTAATGCCATTTCTAGAAATTCTAAATTCTGTGATAGTTCTGGGTTTTCTTTATGATTGATGGATTTTTTTCTTTATTATATATCATATTTCTTGTTTTTTTGTATGCCAAGTAATTTTGACAAGATGCCAGACATTGTGAATTTTACATTGTTGAGTGCTTGTTATGACCTGAATCATGTTCCTCCCAAAAAGATATGTTAAAGACTAACCCCCATTAACTCAGAATGTAACCTTATTTGGAAAAAGAGTTTTTACAGAGGTAATCAAGTTAAAGTGAGGTCATTAAAGTGGGCTTTAATGCAATGTGACTAGTATCCTTATTAAAAAAGGAAATTTGAACACAGAAAGAGAAACATACAGAGGGAAGACAATGTGAAGACACACAGGGAGAACACTATATGAAGACAGAAGATTGGAGTGATGCATCTACAAAATAAGGAATGTCTGAGGCTACCAGAGGTGAAGAAAGAGACATGGAATAGCATCTTCTCTAGTACCTTCAGAGGGAGCATGACCCTGATGACACCTTCATTTCAGCCTTCTGGGCTCCAGAACAATGAATTTCTATTGTTTTAAGCCACACAGGTTTTGGTACTTTATATGACAGCTAGGGAGTTAATATACTGCTGGATATTTTTGTATTCTTATAAAGATTCTTGATCTTTGTTCTGGTATGATGATAAATTACTTGGGAACAGTTTGTTCCTTTTGAGTCTTGCTTTTAAGCTCTTCTAATATTGTGTAGTGTAGTATTTATTCTAGGGCTCATTTTACCCTGCCACTGAGACAACGCCCTTATTCTGAGCACTCTACACAAAAGTTCCATAAATTAGGAGTTTTTCTTGTCTGGCTGTGTGGGAAGAGGCACTCTTGGCCTTCTGTGAGCTCCACGTACTGTAATAACAATACTAATCCATCCCTTCAGGTGGTAAAAGAACAACTGTATATACCCTTCACCAGTATTCCCCTATTGCTAATATTTTACTCCATTTACTTTATTTTTGCTTGCTTTCTCTTTTTTCCTCTGATTACTTATTTGCTTATTTATTAGTGGACTCATGAATTCATATTTATTCAATGGTTTATAATTAATTACTGTGTTTAATTATTTTGGTCATCATATTGTACCATATGTAGTCACTGGAAGCTCCTTCAAGCTAGTTTCTATGTCCCTTATACTTTCTTGAGCACTTTTACTTTCTGGACTAACAAGGCTCACTTTGACCTGCCCCAACACTGGTACCATTCATAACTTTAGGAGCCCCAATTCCTGTCAGTGGATATGGTACTAGAGACCAAGATTTATGTACTAAGTGTGCTCATTGCAACTGCTATGTAGAATTTAAATACTTTAGCTTAAATATTTGTATGCTACATCTATATAGATAGTCCATTGAACTCAAACTAAATGTAACCTCCCCGTGGTCACTCCAAGGTCATCACACTTCATGAATGGAAGTGTGATAGAAGGAAATTAAGTGAAAAGAAAAACATGTAAACTTTATAACAGTATAAGACCATAGGGATACGATGCAAGGGCTCCTACCAGACCTCAGGAAGGGTCTATAGAAAGTTTACATTCATTACCTCCATGGTAAATCTGCTTTAGTCTACTGAAGAGTTGATTTCATCCCTTATTATGGGGGAGGAGGCTGTCAATAACAAGAAGCTCTTGCAGAACCAACTAAACTAGGTAAATTAATTGGGATTTTATGAAAGTTTTTTATTCAACATTTGTGAATTTCTTTAGACTCTTCAACATTTTTTTACAGTCCACCATCTTGAGTTTTCCCAGTGGGTCACTTTTCATTCCAGTGTTTTATTGACTCTTGTGTGTTCAAAATTACTAAGAGAAGATATATGACTGGAAATTATTTCATTTCAACCCCATTATGTAAAAATATGCTTTTATGTTTCTGAGCACAATATTTGGGATCAAATAAGCCTTTGAACAATTGAAGAACTACAGCTAATTGGAAGTAAGTAGTTCAAGGCCTAGAGTGCCTGGCTAAGATGTTCATCTCTTTGCCCTCTAGAGCCTTCAAGGTGATAGGTACTGCCTTTGTTATGGAACTAGAGGAGAATCCATTATTCTTTAATGGGAAGGTATTGGCTGTTAGAGTGATGTGGTGCCTTGTTTAATCAAGGAAGACTCAGGTTTATTCTTGCTTCCCTGGAATTCTGTACACATTTAAAAAATTAACACATATCTAAACATAACTTTAAGGTTCTATCATTCTGCTAGGAAAGTATTATATTATAATCCAGGAATCTTATATACAAAGTAAATCTATATAATAACTGGAGTACTTTGAAAGAATTTATACATATTTTTCATCTGGGAAATTAAAAAAATAAGTTAGAAAAGTCTTATCTAGAAATTAACGTATGGATCATTAATGTACCAACCAATTGATGAGTTAGAAACTGACTATTTATACTGTACATAATTTTATGAACACATAATAAAATGTCTACAATATTATTAACTTAACTGTTCTCATCTAACAATCGGTAACATGTAAACCAAAATAAAACTTAAGAACTAGGAAGTTTTACTGGGTATCTAAGAGGGACCACATTTTCAACATGCAAACTTATCTGTGAAATTTTTGGTTTTTGTTTTTTCTGGTATTTTATCTTCTTCTATGAGTCCTTTGTGACATTTATAAAAACTATCAAAGTCAGTTAGGTAGTCTATTCCCTAGGGAGAATTTAATTATGAAGGCAAAAATAAGTGTCATCTGTTTGAATATCATTCTGCATCCAGAAAAAATAAGAAAAAAGAAATGCGTAAATCACGTGGACTTGTTATGATTTGAACTCTTGGGTAAAGTCAAATATTAAAATTGTTATATTCAATTTAATTATTTAACAAAGCTAATACTCTTATGTTTTAAAATAAAAATATAAAAGCTACATTAAAAGTTTCTTAGCCTTTCTCATCTATGAGGGAAATGTTAAAGAACCCAACTCCTAAGTATTTTAGAATTTATATAAAAGTGACATATTTTAAGTCAGTTTGAACTCTGGTGGTGACTTGCACATGTACCTGAATTGCACAGACATCTTCTAAGATTTCCTTATGTCCCCATTAAAAGTTACTAGTGCAGGCAGCCCTCTGTTACCAAGGGCATTGACTTACACATCGAAGGTCATGGGATCAGATCCTATCTCTGATGACGACTGGTTCTGTGATCTTGAGAAAGTCAGTCCAGGAGTCTCAGGGATGTTATGTATAAAATGAAGGAGGTAATTGTATTGGTGCAGGACCCTCAGACTAGTTTCAGTTCTTAAAATTTTTGTTACCGGTCTGAGATGAGTACAGAAATTGAGAGCAAATATTTAAAAATATTCCATCACATTCTGACAGGGTCACTTTACTTCTTTTGGAAACCTGATAAAACATAAGGCCTATATTTTGCTTATCTTTTTTTCTACTAATTAATTTTAATTTTGTTTTTCTAAAAGTATCAATATTTGACAGATGGGTGGTGGAGTGAAAGAAGCACCTGGTCCTTTTCACAGAAACAGAACCAAATGATCCCCAAAGTGCCTTTTTGTTCTAAGAAAGATTACCACTGTATGATTCTAAGACGGTTCATTAGGAAAACAGCAATTGTCTGACTTTCATGTCCCTCTAAACTAAGCAGTTTATAAGAGCACAGGAAAACACAGCTTTTGCCAGAGTTCTTGCCATTTGCCAACCAATTTTGATTATGAAAGTGTATCTGGGCTAGTCATGTAGTAGCTAATTTGGGCTTGTCCAGACAAAATCGAAAAGGAATTATAAGGCTTTGGTATGAAGCAATGAATAGAACATGTACTATGTTTCCAGTTGTTTCAGGAGAAAACATTCTTTAATTCTAGTTCAGGAAGCAATGCCAAATTTCCAAATGAATCTGCTTGTTAGTGTTCAGTGCACAAATAGTGGAAAGATATTCTTGACTAAATGTGAGACCACTATGCTCACATGCTTCAGTGTTCAAGAAATTTAAAATAAATATATAGGTATTTATACATTTATGGTGCCTGCTCTGAAATCCATATAAAGTAATCTTATGGCTAGAAATAGTGTGTAGACTTCTAATTGGCATAGGTATGACTTAACAACAACAACAAAATCACCAGACTGGAATTTTTTTTAAATTTTATTTATTTTTTATTGGCTGCGTTGGTCTTCATTGCTGTGCGTGGGCTTCTCACTGTGGTGGCTTCTCTTGTTGTAGAGCATGGGCTCTAGGTGCACGGGTTTCAGTAGTTGTGGCTTGTGGGTTCAGTAGTTGCGTCACGCAAGACCTAGAGCATGCGGGCTTGAGTAGTTGTGGTGTGTGGACTCAGTAGTTGCAGCACGCGGGCTCTAGGGTGTGCAGGCTTCAACAGTTGTGGCACACGGGCTCAGCAGTTGTGGCTCGTGGGCTCTAGAGCACAGGCTCAGTAGTTGTGGCACACGGGCTTAGTTGCTCCACAATATGTGGGATCTTCCCAGACCAGGGATTGAACCCGTGCCCTCTGCAGTGGCAGGCAGATTCTTAACCACTGAGCCACCAGGGAAGTCCCACCAGAGAGGAATTTGAAGACAAATTCTAGCTCCCATTTCTGCCAATGATACATGATCACTTACCTCTCCAGGACATAGGGAAAACACATGTTAAATGAGAAAATTAAACAGATAAATCTAAAATACCTCCATTTTTAATGATGTGTGTTCCAAAGTGATGTTATTTTCTGCTTCTAAAAGTGAACATTGTATTCTTATTTTTTATTAGGCATTAACAAGAGATTGACCTATAAGCCATTAGAAAACCAGAAACTGTTTAATATAATAATAAAAAGTCCAATATTTTATTACTATTTCTAAACTTTGAAGCCTGAAATAAAAATACTTACAATTAGTCTTTTATTGTGAGTGACTATGAAGATAGTAACCACTGCTCACAGATAACATGCTCTTTCTCATAGTAGAAATGGGTTCAGGCTGATCCAGTTATGTTTCCTCACCTTTTTCCTTTTTGTTATCAACATTTTGGAGTGACTTGAACATGGGGTAAAAATGGAGCAGAACTACCTAAGCTCAAAAAGAGGATTTGCCTCTAACCTAGATCTGTTAAGCAAGATACTTAATACCACTGGACAAACACTAAGGATCTTGGTGTTGGAGTGTGGTTTTTTCTACCATCCTGATTAGTATTATCACTCTCTGAATGATAACGTTCTCTTTAGAAAATTCTGAAGGGGGCCTTTATTGCAATCCTCAAATGTCAAAATTAAGAAAGCAATAACATTCATTTGTTTTATATGGTTGTCCTTTTAAATGATTTATTATATTTTTAGATTGGAAAGAACTAAGAGGCCTTTAATCCATTTTTAAATTGGTCAATGTCTGTGGACTGTCTACATTAGAATTTTTGGTGAAATGTTTAGATTCCTTCTCTTTGTAAGGTCCCTCCCTCAGTTTCTAGATTCTTATTCAGTAGAACCAAGAACTAGGTTTTAGAAATCTGTATTTTTAAAAAGTTGCCTATACCACATTTTCTTTATCCATGCAGCAACCTAAAAGTCCACTGACAGATGAATGGATAAAGAAAATGTGATATATATATATATATATATATATATATATACACAATGGAATATTACTCAGCTATTAAAAAAAGAATGAAATAATGCCATTTGCAGCAGCATGGATGGGCCTAGAGATTATCATACTAAGTGAAGTAAGTCAGAAAGGGAAAGACAAATATCATATGATATCACTTATATGTGGAATCTAAAAAAGTGATACAAATGAATTTATATACAAAACAGAAATAGACTCACAGACATAGACAACAAACTTATGGTTACCAAAGGGGAAATGGGTTGGGGAGGAATAAATTGGGAATTTGGGATAAACAGATATACACTACTGTATATAAAATAGATAAACAGCAATGACCTACTGTATAACATAGGAAACTATTTTCAATATCTTGTAATAAACAATAATGAAAAATAATGTGAAAAAATATATATATATAACTGAATCACTTTGCTATACACATGAAACATTGTAAATCAACTATATTTCAATTTTAAAAAAGGAAGGAAAAAAAGGCTACCTAGTTTGTGGAATCTCTAATCTAGTTCAACCACCCATCTGAAGACTGAATTCCTTATGTGACTCATTCACCAATGGATGTTCGGTATGAAGTGGACCTTTACCTCCGCTTGAATACCTCCCCTGATAGAGAATGCTTTTCTAAATATCACTGGCCTGTTAGAGAGTAGATACTCAGCAAATGTGTGATAAATGACTGAATACACCAAGAAGGAAGGAAGGATTACCAGAATGGAATAAAACTATCTCAAACCAGACTGTACCATCTTTGGGTCTGGACTGTTCATTGAGTGTTAGGGGATTCTTTCTTTGTTTGTTTTGTTTTCTTCATAATTTTCACCCATTATTCTTACCTTATGCCATAAATACTTTAAAAATAAATGACTTTGTAAAATTTTGTCTTTTTAAAGTATGCTTTTATATTCATTATCTTGCTAAGACATCATAAAGAAATATTCACATTTTACAGAACAGAAAATAGAGGCTGCTTCAAGAGATTAAAATGTATTGCTCAACATCATACATAATCAGAGAGCAGTAGGTAGTCACATACTCAGCACAGCTAAGATCAGAAGACTTGTGCTCTCTCCACTAGTAATTAGAACTAATGTACATGTAGTGTTTACTACACTGAGCAGATTTTTAAGGTTTTTACTTGTATTAATTTCGTGAATCTTCACAATAACCCCATGAGGTAGACACACCATTATTATTTATCTCTTTACCTGTGAGGTGACACATACAATGAGGTTTAAATTAACTTTTCAGATATCACCCAACTAGTAAGTGACCAACCTTACATTATTAACTTCTAAGCATGCTATGTTTTCCCAAATACACATATGTTGCCTGAGGTGTATAGATAAGGATGTGTTGAAAAGACAGCCAATTAAACCATAAATAGTAATAAAATCAAGTATTATATTAGCATTTGTTAATACATTTTTCTTAACTGCTTTCAGCTCTCTTAAGACTATTTTGCCATTCTCCATCACCTGATATTCTGGCCAAGGACAATGAACACATAAAGATTCTTCTGCCAAGTATTTGACTACATGGGATATTGGACATTTAGTCCCAGTTAATAAAGATATAACTGCTACTTTGCTCTCTAGAAACCAAGAATATATTGTATCAGTTATCTATTGATGCATAACAAATTACCTTCAAACACAGTGGCTTAAAACAATGATGACTTATTATTTTTCATGATTCTATAGTTTGAATGGGTGTTTATTCTGTCCATCTCATCTGGGCTCACTTATGTAGCTATATGCAGTTGGCGGGATGGTTGGGGGATAGACTTAGCTGTGATAGCGGCGATGCTTGGCCTCTCCCTCCACATGGTCATTCCCGCCAGGGTTTCTTTACAGTGTGGTAAAGGATTACAAGAAGTGAGCCCCAGTGCATGAGCCCTTTTCAAAGTCTCTGTGCCAGAGTTAATATGGCAGAGAACAACACAAGGACACAGATATGTGGAGGCAAAATTCATGGGAGTCTATTACTGTAACAATCCCTGTAAAATTTCTGTCCCTCCCACATGCAGATTACACTCAACCATACCAAGATTCCCAAATATCATCCAATCATATTAGACTCAGAGTGCTAAATCTTGTGATCTGCATCAGTTTGGGATATAGATGAAGCTTGTCAGTAGCGGATGAAGCTCCAGTCCAGGGAGCTATTTTTAAAAAAGGAAGTTATCCAACAATAAAGTTACAAAGCCAGGAAAACAGCTATAGACACTCTCAGTCAAAATAGGGATGGGCGGGGAGTGACATAGCAATCATTGTAAGCAATTCTGAAATACAGCTAGCATATGATGTCAGAACCCCTTATTCTAGGAGCAGGGAATAGTTTTTAAATTAAATTCCTTAATCCAATGTTTCCAGTCCAACCAATTAGAGTTGTTCTTTAATCCAGTGTTTTTCAGATTCTTTTTATTGAAGCTTAGTTGATTTACAATATTGTGTTAGTTTCTGGTGCACAGCAAAGTGATTCAGATATATATATATACACACATATATATATATATACATATATATAACTTTTTCTTTTTCTCTTTGTCATATTCAATCCAATATTTTTCTCTTTCTCAGCTCTGCCTCTAAAACGTCTTTCCTTTTCATCAAAAAATGGCCTGTGTTTGCAGCTGAGAATTTTTCTCAGCCTACTGCCTGCCCATAGAAATTTGAGTCCAAAGGCATTTGTTTTTCCTTTTGGACTCTCTTAGTCTCCTTTAATCAAAGTTGGTGATGTTTTTCTCAGCATATCCCTCTTAAACTTTATATATTTCCCATGAAACTGAATGGATGTCACTGCCTACCCAAAATGACACATCCACATTGTTTGAGAAAAGTCTCTCTCTTTCTTATCTACATGTGAAGCTGCTGTGGGACAGTGCCCTTCACAAATGTAAAATGCCTTTGTCTAACCGAGAAGGTACTGAAAACCAAAAGTAGAAGCATTTCAAAAAGGAGCAATAACTCTGGTAATGCTGCTTCTAAGTTAAATAATATAAAGACAGAACTGATGATTGAAATTGGTTAATGAGGTTTGTTGGTGTCCCTGACAGGTAGTTTCAGTGGAGCGGAGGAATGGGTTCCTGATTAGAACGTGTTGAGGAACAAATGGAAGGGAAGAGATGAGGGCAGCATGTACAGACTAATTTCTAAGGAGCCAAAAGCATGGGATCTATAAAGGTTTGTTGTTGTTGTCTTAAGATAAAATACATTATAGCAGGTTTGCAATGTCAGAATACTTTGGCAGAAAGTGTAAAATTTATGATGTAGGAGTAATGTCCTTGAGAAGTTAAGAGGAAATAGGGTTCAGTACACAAGTGAAAATCCTGACTTTAAATAGGAGCAGTGATAGCTCATCATTTTAACAGAAAGGATAGCACAAAATACAGATTCTAATGCAGCTCAGATTTAATTTGTTGGAGGGAGAGTGTTGAACCTCTATTTTGATGGCTTTTTTTTTTTTCGTTTTTCAGGTGAATATAAAAAGCAAATTTATATGCATCAGTAAGGATGTAAGAGAGGTTTTCAGATATGGGGAAAGGCATAAACTAGGTGTCCAAAGAGAGGAGAAGGGTATATTGACTCAGGCGGTGTAGTTGGATTGCTCAGTAGCCCTGAGGTCACATCTGAGGTTTGTGCTGTAAATCTAAAAATCAGTACGGAGGTTCCTTAAAAAACTGAAAATAGAACTACCGTATGACCCAGCAATCCCACTTGTGGGCATATATCCAGAGAAAACCATAATTCGAAATGATACATGTACCCCAATATTCATTGCAGCACTATTTACAATAGGCAGGACATGGAAGCAACCTAAATGTCCATCAACAGAGGAATGAATAAAGAAGATGTGGTACATATATACAATGGGATATTACTCAGCAATAAAAAAGAACAAAATAATGCCATTTGCAGCAACATTCACGGACCTAGAGATTGTCATACTGAGTGAAGTAAGTCAGACACACAAAGACAAATATGATATCGCTTACATGTGGAATCCAAAAACAAGGGGACAAATGAACTTATTTCCAAAACTGAAGAAGAGTCATGGATGTAGAAAACAAACTTATGGTTACCAGGGGATAAGGGAGGGAGGGATAAATTGGGAGATGGGGATTGATATATACACACTACTGTATAGAAAATAGATAATGAATAACCTGGTATATAGCACAGGGAACTCTACTCAATGCTCTGTAATGTCCTATATGGGAAAAGAATCTAAAAAAAAAAAGAGTGGAGATATGTACATGTATAACTGATTCACTTGGCTGTATACCTGAAACTAACACAACATTGTAAATCAACTATACTCCAATAAAAATTTTAAAACAAACACATAAATAAAGTGAGCTCTAAATCACAGCATACTTATCGGTTTTACTCCAGCTACTACTACAGTTTGACTACTCAGGTGTCAACACAGAGTAATCAGAAACTTGGCTTTTACCCAGAAAGATCAATGGAAAGAGAGGTATAAAGAAGTCCCAGAGAAATGCATTCGTTTGTAAGGCATGACAACAGTCAGCAGTGGTGGAGCCAGTTGAGAAGATGAGTATATCAGAAAGTTAAATCACCATCCTACCTCCCACTTCTATCACATTCTCACTGCTGTAACCTATTTATAATAACATTATTTTAATCTTAAAATGAAACTGAAAAAAATAACCTACGAAAATGCAATTTTGAAATTCAAGCTTGCTATTAGAAAGCAACAGCATTTTCTTTTTTTTTTTTTTTTTTGGTTGTTTATGCTGAATAGAGTAGTAACTTGAACTAATCTGTGCTGAACACCTCCTTGGCTCCAAGATTTCTTAAGTGAATCCTCTCCTTCAAGTGACCATTGTAAAAATATTTATACGTGGACATTGTGGTTCTGATTTTAATTACAAATAAATTGAAGATCCTGGGTGGTAAACAATTTGCCCAACGTTTCACAGCTAGTAAAAGAACTTTATCAAAGCTTTTTCTACACTGCCTTGCATAACCTAAGCCCAGTTCTGAACCTGGGCAAGACTAAGAATATTGCTTTTGAAATGGCCTTTAGATTACCAGTTTCAAATTCCTTCTTTAGAAGAAAAGCACAGACATCACTTTGAATTCACTAACAAATCTCTGAAGTGTAAGATGGGTAAGGACTTCAACCTCATCATAAGAGAGAGAAAGACTCTCTGACTGGGCCAAATGTTAGCAACAAAAATAAGAACCATAAAAATAGTCTGAGGTAGAGCCAAGCACATAACTTGTCCCCAGAGGAATTCTCCAGGAAGCCTGAAAAGGCCAGAGTCCACACACACTTACGGGAGAGTCACCTGGTGCCAAGTTCTGAGATCCTTTGGGATCAGCTGAATTATACCCATCTTCATCTGCTTGGCCTTGAACTACTGATACTTACTGCTCTGTGCCAAATCCTCTATGGATCGGGAACCACATTTGGATCATCATTCCCTTCAAAGTCTAGATGACACACAGGAATGTTTTTGAGACACGTCAAAAACATTCCACTCCCTTCACTTTTATTAGTGGAAGGAATTTGAAGGACACCAAATGAGGAAGTCAAGCCCAGCTACTGAGTAATATGGTTATTGTATTCCATACACCCAGACAAAGATGGAATTAGTTGAGAGAAATAAAATTTACTTTCAGATGAGGGATCTGGAACCCAGAGAGGTAAAGCAACTTTATAAATAACTCATAGGATGAAAAGCTTTCACTGAGGTAAGCTCAAAGCCCTCTGACATACAAAACAGTATTCTTTCTAAGGTATGGGGAGAGTAGGTTGGGAGTTAAAGAAAAATTTCTGTCTCAGCCAGAATGTCACTCCAACCACAAGCACCAATATCACTCAAACAAGTGCTTTCAGGGTCCTTGATGGTTTATTGCAAATTCTCAATTTTCCTGTGAAGGAGCCAATCTGTGTTACTACTCCAGCCAAGGGGACCCACCCTTTGGCAGGTTGAACAGAATCTTAAGGGTGCAGTTACAAAGGGCTCCTGTTTACAGTGGAACCATTCAAGAAAGCCAGTTTTGCTTTGCAAAACATATTTATTTATTCTTTATAATGAAAAATAGTCAACAGAAAGCTTTCTCCACTGGGTGAAGAGCAACTTTGTGCTCTACTTTTCTGGTTATTTTGAGCCTCAATATGGGCTTCTCTCTGGGGTTGCCACGAGCAAGATAATCCTTCCAGCTCTGACCATCAGCTCACCTCTAAAGACATGAGGCTCTATTTGTAGTGACTGACATGGAAGAGACTCCATCTAAACATTGTTCATCATCTAGTAATGTATGATGGGTAGCTATTACTTGTATTCTTATATTCCTGCCTCCAGATTAACATCAGTTAAATCCATCTTCCATATCGCCAGCAACATTGTTTTACTGCAAAGCACCTTGGACCCCAAGCTTCTTAATATGGCATTCTAGGCTCTTTAGTAACTAGCCCCAATTTCTAGGTCCATTTTTGGCCATTTACCTCCACAGTCCATATGATGCAATCACACAATACTAAGTATTGTTATTAAAAATGTCTTCATGTTGTATCTTTTTGCCTTTTTATTTGTGCTCTTCCACCTTTCTGAACACCATTTCTTCCTTGCCCTACTGTAAAAGTTACTTTTCCTAGTGGCCAATCTAAAATGTTCTATCCACATTGTCGTTTTTTTAATTCCCATTTCTTAAGAAAAATTAATATCTTCTTTACATGTCTTTCCATAAAAGTTTATACTTACCTTTATAATTGTGTGTGTTTTCTTTATATTGAATAATTGTGTATGTGTCTTCAGATATTGCGAGAGTCTTGGGAGCATGGACTAAATCTTATTGTCCTTACATTTTCAATTCCCTGTATGGTATTTGATAAATTGAACTAATAAAATTCACCAAATATTGTGAAAAGCACCTAGTGATTGAGCTTTTTGTTGTTTGTATACTTATTTTGGTTAGTTTGCTTTAAGATCAGTAAAGATGAAAGAAAATGTAGACAACACCCATGAGCCTACCAATCTGATAATAATATATCGTATATGCTTCAGACTTTTAAAAATAAATTATTACACAGCAAGTAGTGCTACAATTCCAAACCTCATTTCCTCCTCCAGAGGCAACTGTTCTCGTGGCTTTGGTGCATATGCAATCTATATTTTTATATCTTTCCTAAATATGTGTATGTATCAATAAATGAAATATATTACTTGTCTATATATTTAAATATATATAAATATAAGTACTACTACACCACATGTATTCCTTTTCAACTTGCTTTTTCACTTATTATCTACAAATGTCAATTCTTAGAGTCAAAGTTATTTATTTTAATTCACATACTGTATTCCCTGATATTAAAGTATCATAATTAATTTAGTCCCTCTTCAACCATTGGGACTATTTCTAATCATGGGTCTTTACAATCAACACTTTTTGAGCGCCCTTGTGAATATCTTCTTCTGTAAGAATTTCTCTAAGAGTTATACTTAGAAATGGCATTGGTAAATCATCTTCTGAGAACAACTTGCTCTTCAAAGGGATTTCATAAACTAGTAGTATATGACATAGCTGTGTTTCCATAATCTGGCCAAACTAGTTTTTGCCTTATTATTCTTATTATTCAGTATTATGGCTGTTTTTCTTCCCTTCCAATTTTTCTGGTCCATTAGTAAGTAACTTATGGATCTGATGCCATCCTCCCTGAGAACAATGATTCTCTGAGGTATTCTTTATTCATCTGTTTTTGTTTTGTTTTGTTTTTGTTTTTGCGGTACGCGGGCCTCTCACTGTTGTGGCCTCTCCCGTTGCGGAGCACAGGCTCCGGACACGCAGGCCCAGAGGCCATGGCTCACGAGCCCAGCCACTCCGCGGGATGTGGCATCTTCCCGGACCGGGGCACGAACCCACGTCCCCTGCATCGGCAGGCGGACTCTCAACCACTGCGCCACCAGGGAAGCCCTATTCATCTGTTTTTTTGTTTCACTGGGGAAAACACTGAAAGATTGTCCCTGTTTTTTTGTCTCACTGGGGAAAACACTGAAAGACTGTCCCTTCCCATTTCCTGCTATTAACCCTCTATTCCCTGCTTGCTGTGGTAGGTCATTGTAGATAATCTTTACAATTCTACTTTTGTCAAGTAGCCAAACACCAACAGCAACTATCCCCAGACTGAATCTTTTTTCTTCTCTGCTACTGTGTGGCCAGATTCTTTCCGCTGCTCTCCCTAGTGCCTCACCTCTAGTTCCTGCTTTCGTTACCCCCCTCCACCAAGAATACCATGGGACACTAGTTTAAATCCCTGTCAAACCCCTTCTCTGCCCTAATAGACCTCTAGCCATTCCCCCGCTTCTCCATTCCTCTGTTTGCCACAGCCTTTTTCTGACCATAATCTGGCACTCCCACACTGATTAGCTGATTCATCGTCTTTTCAGTGTCTGTTCTTTGGAACCTCTGGGCAACGGCCTAGGAACGAAACAAGATTCCCTCTGCTGTCTCCACCCATTTCTAGTCATCAATAGCAATCATGGCACCTTGTGTATCCAGCCTACACAGGCTCCTGACATATTCATGTCCTGGCAGTTCAAACCCTTATGACTTCCAGGGGTGTTGGTCTTTTAACACCTGGATAAAAAATGTGGGTGGAGTGCACATACCATGGTCCATCTCAGATCAGGCACTCCCTAGGGATAATAAATACCTCTGGTAGACACGTTTCCAGTTAGCTGCCACACCCACTGTCCCTAGAAGGAGCAATCTTATATTTCTCATGTCCCAGCTTCCTTCTCCCCTCCTCCCTCACCACCACTGATGGATAGCTGATCAAACATGGCCAAACCACTGAGTGGCCATATATATATGACTTTTATGGCCTGGCTTCAAAAGATTATCTAAATCATTGGTTTACCACACACTTGAACATTAGAATCACCTGGGAAATTTTTTAAAAATTTACCGATGCCCAAGCACCTCCCCTGAAGATAAACATTTAAACGTCCCAATGTGGGATGATGTGCATTTTTTTAATGCCCTCCCTTCCAAATGATTCTAATCACAGTCAGCACTGGGACTTGAGAACAGAAAACTAACTAAAACACACAGGTTCCTGTCTAAATTAACATGACTTTGGGAAACTCTAGCCCAAGAAGATGAAGTTCCAAGTGACTTTAGTGTTTGTTTCAATAACTACCCTCCGAATCCATTTATCTGAACAACTGACTACTCAACTACTCTTACTCCTTCTTAGGACGATAGGTAACTTCAGTAGGCTTGTCAGAAGACTGTTTTTTCAACACCCTTAGAAACCCTTGCTTCTCTGTGTCCATCAACCCTAAACTGTTAAGTCACAAACTTGTTCAATCTCAAGTTGGCTCCAGCATTGAAAGACTTTGAACTAGACCTCCAAATCCTCATATATATCCCCCCCTTTCTATTCCTTTGTTTTGAGATGCTACTGAGCAATAAACTCTCCTTTATCAACAGGTTACTTTGGTGGTCATCGGGTTACCTTGCTGCTATTTTCAGAGAGTTGATACTAATCTGGGCTAATCTAATTATCTCTCTGATCGAAGAGACGCAGAGACCCCGTTGCCAGCTGAAGGTAGATGCCAGACCTAAGAAGTCATAATGTATGTCTGAGAATAATGATCATACTATAATGATCATAATCATAATAATGATTATGTGCACGATGAATATATCAAGGAAGCTGGATAATAAAGGGGAGAATGGAGTGAAAATGTGCAGAGAGAAAGAGCAGTAGGAAAAATGGTGTGGCCTCTGAGAGGTAGTCTTCTCAGTACCTGGAATTCTACTGCCTGTGAGGCCTGAGTACAGTACTTTATTTCCTCACTTGAAAATCTGTTTGAGTACCTATGATGTTGTGACAAGGCTGGGAAACTGCTTGTGCTTTGGACTTTTATGTATTTACTTATTTTTGTTGCTTTATCAAGAAGCCCCAGTTGTCAGCTCTTGATGTATCAAGAAGAAATGAATCACTCTTTTTTCCTCACAGATGACAAAGAGCAGCAGTTGTATTTCTAATGATCTGACCTCATGTATGCAATGAGGGTATAAAGTATATTTTGTGTCGCTAGGTCCTAAGGCTCCATCTGATTGGCCATTAGACGCTTTCTGATTAGTTATTAAGCCCGTGCAGGATAAGAAACTGAAGGAGAACTTCTGAAAGAAAAAGTCTAAAGAGGAGGGGTTATGAAAGCAGAAATGGGACAAGGATGCTTCGTGGGCGCCAACCTTTGGAGTGGTCCATAGGTGGTCTGTGGCTTATAACCCAGCAGGACCTGAGGACCTGGAGAAAGATGATCCAAGTGTTCAGAACTGTTTTCCACAGAACTGACTCTGCGCCTTGGCCAGCTGATGATCTCTTAGGAAGAGCTGCCCTAGTGTAAAGAGGAACATCATCCTGCCTGTCCTTCTGATTTAAATATCTAGTCAAAACTGTGAGTGCATTAAATACCCTCCCTGAGCTTCCAGTTTTCATACACCAAATAAGTGTGCTTACACCTGCTGAGACAAGGGGTGAACCCCCCTGAGCAGGACTGAGTATATGAGTACATCCCAAGTTGAGAACAGAGGAAAGTGGACCCGCTCCACTCCCACCATGAAGAGTATTGCCCACCCATCCCTCCTCTATTTGAACTGGTTTCTGTTCCTTGGAATCAAAATCTATTACTAACATAATAACCTTGTTGTTATAGGGTATGTGGGAATTTCTAAGGCACTGAATAGAGATTGACCTTAGGCTTTAAAATAACCCTGGGAAATAAATGTATTCATCTCCACTTTACCAATAATTAAACAAATGTCCCATTTTATAGCTAGAGCTGAGCTTGAATAACTTGCCCAAAGTGAAATAGCAAAGCAAAGGCAGAATGAGTCTAACTCACTCCCCATTTCCCATATTAGCATCCAAACCTTTCCAGGGACTTACCAGGACTTACTCGGACTGAAGTAGGCAGGATAACAATTCCACAAGAGGACATATCCAAAGTTTCAACATAGCTTCCAGAGTAGTTCTCCATGCTACGGAGAGGAATTCATGGAACATTATAAGGGTTAATATAACTTTATTTTTTATGGCTCAAAACATTCCCAAGTTTCAGATCTGATGGAAATAAATAAGTGGAATATTTTGGCCTAAAGAGGAATAAAAGAGCAAGATTTTTCTTCACTATTATTTTCTCTTAGTGATTGCTAATGTTTTTAGCATCTGCCTTCTACCATTGAAGAAAGTATCCATTTGAAAAAATGAAAAATATTGAAAAATAATTAAATTATTTTTGAATATCAAGGAAATCAATTTTATTTCTGTTTGGGTGCCTTTCAGTCTCAATTAACCTTGTAATATTTTTAAAGAATTAATTTAATACTAAAAATTATTTATGAATCAAAAGAAAAAGAATGTAATTGTGCTACATTTATTGTAGTCTCTTATCCATAGTCATTATAAGTACAAGGTAATTATAATTAAATATTGTTTCTAATTTTATCAGACTTTTTAGTGTTAATACTCAATAGTTTCATCACTTAGCTACTTTGATCAGTTGTGAGTTTCATTTTCTCTCCTTGAGGTTTAAAGCATAATGATCAGCTAGAATTACCCAATAGCAACAGGGAACAATGGCTATCTCTATTTTTTAGACTTATATTTCTTTCAACAAATTACCACATGGGATGATTATAAAATACATGCTTTCCTTTCTGAACACAGCCTGGTATCATTAAACATCTGGTAAGATCCAATGCTTCCTTAGTCTGTTTTTGTTACAAATTCTTATGGCTTTAATAGGAAAATATTGGCACTGTCATGTGTAAACTGTGTATGTTTCTGTGATTTTTTAGAGCTTTCAGAGACTTGTTTGCTATTCAGGCTTTATTCATTCATTTGTCTGCCTCAGCAGTTGATTATCTACTGACACTATTAAGCAATTCGATCTATTTATTTATTTATTTTAAAATAGATCTTTATTGGAGTATAATTGCATTACAATACTGTGTTAGTTTCTGTTGTACAACAAAGTGAATCAGCCATATGCATACATATGTCCCCATATCCCCTCCCTCTTGAGTCTCACCATCATATATTTCGTGTTCACTTGTAGATCCATCAAACATGCTTAGGAAACAAAAATAAATAAATCAAAATCCCTGACATAAATGGTTATGGGGGAAAACATGCATATAAACACCTATTTATAGGAATGTGATACATGAATTTGAAAACACAAAGAGACAGAACTCACTTGTTTTTCTGGGAACACTGAGGAAGGCATGTAACACTGACAGAATAAATTAAGAAAAGCTTGTTAGGGAAATGCCAATTGAGTTAAAATTTTTTGTTTTGCTTTGTTTTTTATCTTTTGAGGTAAAACTGACATATTATATTAGTTTCAGGCATACAGCATAATGATTCGATATTTATATATATTTTGAAATGATCAGCACAACAGATCTAGTTAATATCCACCATGATATACAGTTACAATTTTTTTCTTGTTATGAGAAATTTTTTTTTTTTTTTTTTGCGGTACGTGGGCCTCTCACCGCTGCGGCCTCTCCCATCGCGGAGCACAGGCTCCGGATGCGCAGGCTCAGCGGCCATGGCTCACGGGCCTAGCCGCTCTGCGGCATGTGGGATCCCCCTGGACTGGGGCACGGACCCGCGTCCCCTGCATCGGCAGGCGGACCCCTAACCACTGCGCCACCAGGGAAGCCCCTATGAGAACTTTTGACATCTACTCTCTTAGCAACTTTCAAACATGCAGAAGGTATTATTGGCTATAGTCAGTCACCATGCTGTACATTATCTCTCTATGACATTTATTTTATACCTGGAAGTTTGAAAGATAAATAATAGCATTTACAGAGTTCTTATGACAAGTCAGACATGTTTTAAGACTTTACATGTATTAACTCATTTAATCATCACAACAATCTTATGAATTAAATACTACTATTATCCCATTACCTCATTTATTCTTCATTTTAAATGAGGGGGAAATTGCAGAGTGGTTAAATAATTAGCCCTGTGTCACTTGGTCAGGTAACACAGGAAATCAGAATGAGATTTTTCCCTCTTCATTTTGACTGAGGGGCCAATAGTGTAAATATTGGTTACCACAGTGTAAAACAAACCCCTTCTTATCAACACATTTTTTTTTTTTACATGAAATGATACTGGGGATATGGAATCTCTCAGGCAGATGAAGAATAGAAACAAAGACTAGAAGAGAAGGTGTGATCAGAGGATTTGCAAAGACTTTTCTTTCGAAACATGTTGTTATGCTCTAAATCTTCACCCCACCCATTTGGGGGGAGGGACACAGTTAATGTTTTATCTCAAACATAGGGAGAAGGGTTTAAAGCCAACCCCTGAAAGAGCTTTGAAATGTGTTCCCCAAAACTGGGCAGTATAAAGCACTATGCCTTCCTCTTTCCCCAGAAAGCTTTATCAGGCTGCAAATAAGGAATTCTAAAGGACAAAAACAGTCCAGGTTTGCGGGGGAAGGCCTGGAAAGGGCTTCTGCATTGGGATCCATCACCAGTGGCTAAGGGTTGCTTGAATATTTTCTAAGGTTCAAGTAAAGGTCCTATGAGAGAATGTCAGTTAAGGTCTTTTTTTGTTGTTGGTTGTTTTGGGGTTGTTTTTTGTTTTTTTTTTGCGGTACGCGGGCCTCTCACCGCTGTGGCCTCTCCTGTTGTGGAGCACAGCTCCGGACGTGCAGGCCCAGTGGCCATGGCCCACGGGCCCAGCCGCTCCGTGGCATGTGGGATCCTCCCGGACCAGGGCACGAACCCGTGTCCTCTGCATCGGCAGGCGGACTCTCAACCACTGCGCCACCAGGGAAGCCCGGGAAGCCCCTAGTTAAGGTCTTGATCCTCTCCAAAAGGGTTGCCTGGAGAGGTAAGAGGACCTCAAGGAAGAGTCTGTATGTGTAGCCTGGAGAACCAGGTGCTGAAGAAAGAATGACAAATACAGTAGCTACCTGGAATAGGTAGCCAGAAAATTTAAATGAGCGATCCAGCAAAGAACGTTTGCAGAACTCATAAAAACTACACCAAGAGAAAGATTCGACTCTTACCATTCACCCCATGAATGATAGCCACCCCGTGCAGTTAGAAATGTACTACCCTTTATCTTTCCTTCTTTTCCTGCTGCCACTCTGGTAGAAGGAAATCTGAAAATAGCTGGTGAGTGGGCAGAAAAGCAAGCAGGGAGGGAGCAGAAAGCAGAAGGACCTTGCCATGCTGAGTCTCCCGCCTTCCCCACTGCGGGCCTTCAGCCTGAAATAGACCCAAACTTGGCCAGGGAACAATTAGCTGCTTTGTCAAGAAGCAGAAATTTGGTTCACAAATTTGGCTAATATCTTGGACAGAACATTATAACATCTAAATTCAGACTCTATTTATGTTTAAAGTAACCATAAGACTATAACCTAAGAATTGAAGCAATGAGACCTATGGATCTGTTATCCAGGGCCTGGGAAGACTTACTCCCATTGATTAAAATTTAAAGGACAGTTAAAGAATCACATACAGTTATGTATCATTTATGTCTTGAATTCAACATACGAGTTATACTAGTGAAACTTGAAGTCATTGTTTCCAACTCTTTTAGTCGGTGAAAAAGAGACAAATCTCCGGATGTTCTCTGGGGTAACGTCAATTGTAACTAGCAGTAAATTTCCATGTTTCTGTAAGTCTGGCTTTTCTGTCTAAAGTTGCTTTCTTTCAGAGAAGAAATACTGAACACCGGACTAAGGTTAGAACAAGTCCAATTAAGCCTCTTATACATCTTGGTAATTCACTTAACATCTCATCTGTAAAGTAGTATGAAAATCCCTGCCTTGTCTACCTTATAGTGTTATTTTGAAGAGCAAATGACAATAAAATTTGGTAGTTTACACAAATGGTGTGTATGTGTGTGTGTGTGTGTGTGTGTATAATATGGATAGAACTTATAATACTGAAATAAAGATAAGGGGCAGAACAATATGTACAGTATAAAATTGTATAAAATTTAAAATAACCCTTACACACAAAACAAAAGAATACTACATATTGTTCATGGAGAGAGATGTGTATATACATATATGAACATACATTTGAGATACCTGTGAGAATGTGGATGGGGGACTTCAGTTTTACCCAGAGAATGTTCATTCTTATTTATAGAAATGGAAATATTAATGGTTATTAATACCAGATTGTGAAAACTCAGAAATTTGTTATTCCTTCTGCTTTTTTGCATTTTTGCAACCTTATTTTTATAAAATGCAGAATCACAGAAATACACATAAAGAGCAAATTAGAAAACATACGTGAAAATGCTCAACAAACTGTAAGATGCTATAGAAACATAAGGTGATGTTTCTAACCTATTGTAACATTTAATTTTGAGGTTTAAAGCGTGTCTAACCCTTTTTTACATTCTATTATACTAAATGACAAATAATAACAAATACCCTGAAATATATGCTTGAATGAGTCAGTAATTGCTGGATGAAAAGTATTTTCTTTTAGTTACAAAAGCTAATATGTGACCTGTGATTTAATCATGTCAGGGAGTCTGGGCCATGTAAATATTGCTCCAGATGTCTAAGGTGGGCCTCTATTTTTGAAAGCTCTTTCTGAGATTAAATAATTGAAAGAATCTCAAATTTTAAAATTAAATTACTTGTACTTTTTTCTGCTTGTAAATGTCACACATAATTTGTGGAGGATTTATTTATAAGAGTGAAATTAAAAAAAAATAAAACAACCCATAATTCCACTTTCCAGAGTTAATAATTTGCTTCAAGTATTTTTTTCTATAAATATACAGTTGGTATTATTATTTCATGCATACTTCTGTGTCTTGTTCTTGCCTCAGCTCTGGTACCCGTCATCGAATTTCCTTGAATATAAGACTTTACTATGGTATTCAGCATCTGTTGGCACCACTGTTTATCTTACATTCTCCTTTTGATGAACATAAAGGTTATTTTCAATTTCTTAATATTAGATATAACACTCCTGTGAATAGCCTTACTTATAAATATTTCTGCATGTTATTGAGGACTTCTTAGAATAAATACCTAAGTATATTACTATTTTTAGGCCAAATGTAGAACTTCTCTAAGACACTAGCCGAACTGCTGAAAAATTGCTCCTCTCCCAAAAATTAAAGTCTAGGTCCACAACCCCTTATCCTTAGAGTCATCTATGTTTTGGAATTTAGAAATTTTAGGATTTTAGAAAGATAGTATGTTGCATTCACCTGACATAAGGTAACATCCTTCTTTAGGTATAGAGAAACACCTTCAATCAAATACATTAATATTCCTTTAGCAAAATGTATTAATATTCTCACTAAGTAGAATAAATAAAAATTTTCAGTAGCCTCATCAGTTCAAGTCTGGTTTTGCCACCAAATAAGCTATGAAAAGCCTTTGAACTCTAGAAGTGTGGATAAGAGATTGCAGATCCAGACCAATTTATACTCCTTCCCAGAGCAGATGAGAAGAGTAACTCATAGAATTGTCAGCAACTATTATTTTAAAACTTTACCAATTTGATAAGTGAAAATGAAATATGTCAAAAAGTTTAACACTTCTTCGTATGCTATTTATTTGTATTTTCATTTTCTTGGTATCCCTAGGATGTCGTCTGCTCTTTAACATTTGAAGTATTCAGCTTATTATTTACAATAATTCTTTACATTAAAGATAATAACCCTTTGTATATAATATACTTAAAATTTTTTCAGTTAATAATTTATATTTAATTTTAATATTTAAAAATATGTAGTTAAATCTATTAACCTCTTACTTTGTAACTGAGTTGTTTGTTTCTATGTTTCAGAAATTCCTCTGTCACTTATAGATCAAATATTGACTTTTATTTTTTCCTATTCCCTCATGACTACAGATTTTATATTTAACTTAGATTCTGTTGGAATTTTATTTGGTATATGTTGAATAAAAAGGAGGGATTTTATTTTCCTGTTTTCTCTATTAAAAATGGAGACTTTTGGGACTTCCCTGGTGGCACAGTGGTTAAGAATCCGCCTACCAATTCAGGGGACACGGATTCGAGCCCTGGTCCGGGAGGATCCCACATGCCGCGGAGCAACTAAGCCTGTGCGCCACAACTCCTGAGCCTGCACTCTAGAGCCCGCGAGCCACAACTACTGAAGCCTGTGCGCCTAGGGCCCGTGCTCTGCAACAAGAGAAGCCACCGCGATGAGAAGCCCACACACCGCAACGAAGAGTATCCCCCACTCGCCGCAACTAGAGAAAGCCCACGCGCAGCAATGAAGACCCAATGCAGCCAAAAAAAAGTCCGCTTTGCCTGAGACTCCAGCCTTGGGTTAATTAGTAGAGTTTCAAGCCAAGAGAGAAAAAAAAAAAAAAAAAAAAATATATATATATATATATATATATATATATATATATATATATATATTTTAATGGAGCCTTTTCAGAGGATTTTTGGAATTCAACCTTGGGCTGTTTGGTGTGTGTGTGTAAGCCCTCAGTTGCTTTGATTTTTAATCAGTTTGCTGGAAAAAGAATGTTTAATAATGAAACTTGAAGATGCAGATTTAAAATATTTGCAGATGTAAATTCTCACAATTTGGCATCATTTACAAATATTTGCTTATTTTATCAATTCAAGTTATACTTTATGTTTTGCATAGATTTGATTCAGCTAATAATACAAATTCCAGCTTCACTGAAAATGTCAAAATCAATGTTGATCCTTTCCTTCCAACCCCTACCCTCAACTTGCCCTAATTTTGTGTTTTGTATTATTATTAATATCATCTGACTTAGGTTGAGTTTTCCCAGAAACAGACTCTGAATCAAGGATGTGAGTGCGAGGAGTATATTTGGGAGGTGATTCCAGGAAGAACTGGAAAGGAAGTGAGAAAGTGAAACAGAAAAGGGAAGAAAGCCAGTGAATGTGTGTTAGGGGGCATAGTACTGCTGTGAGCGATTGAGGCTCAATTCCACTGGAGAAATCTCACAGAATATACAACATACCTGAGTTTGTTTATCACAACCAATGGCTAACGTTACTCTTCTTTCCATTCCCTCCACCACATCCTACTTGTCATCTGTAGTGCTGTTTCCTAAGCAATTGTAGTAACCATCTCACTAATATCCCCTCAACTAGGGGTGCAGTGTCCCCTTACATAATACAATTGTTTCTCATGCTCCAGTCTAATCTTTTGCCATGTGTAAAGGAGTTTCAATAGATGGTAATTCTCTATAAGTAGAACTAAATCCAGGGAATAAATGGCCTCCAAAAATTGTTGTCTTCCCTCCTTTCCAGTTATATCTTGCTGCTGCTTCTTTAATTGAATGAAAAATTCTTTAAATTCTGTAGTGCTTTACAATTTTCAAAAGTTTCATACACATGGTTTCACGTAGTCCCATATTAACCGTTTTTTTCCCACCCCTATATTGCCCCTCCCCGCTTCCCTTTCCCCACTAGTAACCACTAGTTTGTTTTCTATGTCTGTGTTTCTATTTTTGTTTTATTCACTAGTTTATTGTATTTCTTTAGATTCCACATATAAGTGATATCATACAGTATTTCTCTTTCTCTGTCTGGCTTATTTCACTTAGCATAATGCCCTCCACGTCCATCCAGATTTCTGCAAATGGCAAAATTTTGATCTTTTTTATGGGTGAATAGTATTCCATTGTTTATATATACCACATCTTGTTTATCCATTCATCTGTTTATGGACACTTAGGTCGCTTCCGTATCTTGGGAATTGTAAATAATGCTGCTGTAAACATTGGGGTCATGTATCTTTTTGAATTAATATTTTAATTTTTTTAAGATATATACACAGGAGTGGAATTGTGGGGTCATAAGGTAGCTGCTCCTTATAACATATGCTCCAAGAAAACTGGGCTCCTTTCTCTTTCCAAAACATGCTCTATGTTTTCTAAAGATGTGCATATTTTAATACTTTTTTCTCTCCCTGGAATGCCTTTATATCTTCCCCATGTTGCTCTATTGAAATCCTACCTGTCCTATAAAGTTCAGCTCAACTACTAGCTCTTCCATAAAGTTCTCAGAAGCTAGAAGTATTAAAATCTTTTGAAGTTTCTTAAAACAAAAGTCATCTTGTATTAATACTTTGAATTGTGTTTGTTTCTATGTCCCCTAGATTGTCCTTTTTGAGGACAGGTCTATTATCTACTCTTGCATTCTCCATTAAATCAGGCAAGTCCCTTGAACATAACAGAAACTTAAAAGATACATATTAAATTCATGCAATTATTATGTATCTTATGAAAGATGAAAGAATTTAAAAGAATTCAGAAACATGAGTTGTTTCAAATATCTAAAGAGATGCCGAGTGAATTCACTTAACTGTTTTCTACTGTTCATCATGGGGGATGATGAAAACAAATTGATGGAAGTTGCAGAGGCCATGGAGATTGAAAAAAGCTTTCCCTGAGTTTTTCACGGTGTATATCAGCTGAATATTTGTTATCTTTCTATTTACTTCACTTATTCATTCATTGGTTCTTTCAGTTGACTAGTCAATTGACAGTATTGGTAAACGTCAGGTACTGTTTTAGTTGCTGGGTACACGATGGTGAACAAAATATCTGATTCCTGCCTTCATAGAGCTTGTGATTTATTAAAGGAGAATGGCAAAAACGAAACACAAATATATACATTGTGCTCAGTTCCATGAAGAAAAATGAGAGTGTACTGTGCAATAGATTATGAGAGGGATTTAGTATTGTAGGGGTAACAAAAATCCCTCTGAGAAAGTAATATTTAGGTTGATAACTAAAAAACGGGGAGAATTCTAAAAAGATAGAGTAACACGTGGAAAGGATCTGAGGTGTGAAATATTGGGGCACGTTTATGAAAATGAAAGGTGTCCAGTAAAAATAGAGGTAGGAAGTAGGAAGAAATCTACAAGAAGTAAGAAATTTACAAGAAGTAAGACTGAGTTTGGCATTGGCTAGATCATGCATTAATTACCTTGTAGAAAAATGAAGGATTTTGCATTTTATCTCAACTGCAATAGGAAATCATTGAAGAATATTAAGATGGGGAATGACACAATCATATTTACATGAATTTAATAGATCCTTTTGCTGTTGTATGGAGAATAAATTGGAGGACAATCATGAAAAGTGGGAGACCAGAAAAAGGGCTATTTCGGTTTACCAAGTGACAGATTATGGTGATTTGCTCTAGAGTGGTGGACTGGATTGGAGACAAAGGGAATGAGTTAGAGTTGTATTTTTAAATTTGAATGGACAAACATATATATATATATATATATATCTTTTGAGTCAAATGCCAAATACTTTATTTTTTTTTAATGCCAAATACATTTTTTTTAATTTTTTAAAGAATTTTTTGTTTCTGCTTTATAACAAAGTGAGTCAGTTATACATATACATATGTTCCCATATCTCTTCCCTCTTGCGTCTCCCTCCCTCCCACCCTCCCTATCCCACCCCTCCAGGTGGTCACAAAGCACTGAGCTGATCTCCCTGTGCTATGCAGCTGCTTCCCGTTAGCTATCTACCTTACGTTTGGTAGTGTATATATGTCCATGCCTCTCTCTCGCTTTGTCACAGCTTACCCTTCTCCCTCCCCATATCCTCAAGTTCATTCTCTAGTAGGTCTGTGTCTTTATTCCTGTCTTACCCCTAGGTTCTTCATGACATTTTTTTCCCTATATATGTGTTAGCATACAGCATTTGTCTTTCTCTTTCTGACTTATTTCACTCTGTACGACAGACTCTAGGTCTATCCACCTCATTACAAATAGCTCAATTTCATTTCTTTTTACGGCTGAGTAATATTCCATTGTATATATGTGCCACATCTTCTTTATCCAAATGGACAAATATATTTTTAAATGTGAGTGATTAGCTATTGAGTATGAGGAAAACTAGATCTCAAGAATAATTTTCGATTTTTTGGTTTGAGCAACTAGGTGGATATTGGTGAATTTAATGATATGGGGAAGACTAGGAAAGACAAAATGAAATCAAGGGAAGAGACTTGATAAAGAAATATCTTCTCTTTTTTTGTTGTTGTTTTTTTGTGTTTTTTTGGCTGTGTTGGGTCTTCGTTGCTGCACATGGGCTTTCTCTAGCTGTGGCAAGCAGGGGCTACTCTTCGTCTCGGTGTACGAGCTTCTCATTGCAGTGGCTTCTCTTGCTGAGGAGCATGAGATCTAGGTGCTCGGGCTTCAATAGTTGCAGCACAAACCAGTAGTTGTGGCTCATGGGCTCTAGAGCACAAGCTCAGTAGTTGTGGTGCACGGGCTTAGTTGCTCCATGGCATGAGGGATCTTCCCCGACCAGGGCTCGAACCCGTGTCCGCTGCATTGGCGGGTGGATTCTTAACCACTGCGCCACCAGAGAAGTCCCAAGAAATATTTTCTCTTGTCTGGTATTTCCAGAGAAAATTGGTTGGATTTACCCAGTGGCTCTGTCTTTGTTTTCCCGAGTTTCTCCAGCTTGCCTTTCGGAAGTAAAATTATTTTTCAGAGTTCATCCCTGACCCTTCATTTAATTTCCATTGTGTTTGGATCTGTCTTCAGACTCTAGATCTGATGGATTCAGAGTCAGAACTGCTGACTACAGCATGCTTTTTTTGTTTACTTGGACATTTTGACCTGTAGCCTAGAAGTAAATATTGTTCTCTTCCACAGAAATCTGAGCATATCACAAATGTAATGTAAAATAAAAGCAAAAGCAATTTATAAAATCTCGTGCAATTGAACAATATTGATGTTTTCAACTTTGAACATCGGTATTGAGAAATTATGTATATGTTTTCTTTGTCCTTAGGAAGTTTTCCTCCCCAGATCCTGCCTGGACTTGTATGAGGGTATGTTGGTTGAAAATTTGGCCTATCTGAAATGAGGGTTTTTCCAAGTTTCAAAACCACAGCACCTTTCTTTTCTAATGCATCATATGCAAATAAAATCCAAGAGCTCTGGCTGAAGTGGAAGCAGGGGTTCCAAAAGGTCTCAAGGACTCTAAGTACCTCTAAAGCATCTCACTGATTGCAGTCTAATGATAATTTAAGCAAATTAGCTAGGAAGAGTTCAAACCTCAATCTTGATAAATTCTTCCTCCCAAGAAAAAGCTTTGTCTACCAAAGTATTTTTTCATGCTAAGTTAGCCACAAAATCATTGTATGCTTGTGTGTTAACTTTCCAATCTAGGCCTGGAGGTCTTCAGCTGAATCAGAGATCTTAAAAGCACTAGATGATCTTAAAAGCTTTTCTCATCCCAGAACATCCTATGAGCTTAACTATTCAAGCTTGTCTCTGTTGAGACTGATGCTCATGATAACCTCTTAAACTTGCTCTCTGAATGGTAGGTCAGTGTGTGATTGTGGGGGGAAGGGAAGGTAGTGGGAAACTTGGACAAGCATGGCAGTAGGAAGCTGGCGATTTGTCCTACCACCATCAGAAAGCTAGTTACCAAACTTCATTCGCTGACTTAGTTCCAGACTCACTGTGGGATTGAGGACAAGGGAAATCCCCAGGTCTTGATCTGTTTCATTTTCAGGAAAATTTGAGAAGTTTTGATTTATACTCGTGGAAAAAGAACAGAGATTATGAATAAATACATAATTTGGCTTCATTGATCTGTTCTTAAAATGTTAGATGAGAGACCCTCTTAAGAGGAATGTCACTGTGGAAAAAAATGAATAAATGAAAAAAAATTATCTCTGGCTTTTAAATGTCCTTCAGGGTCAGAAAGACTTTGTCAGTTATGGCATAATCTTCCAAGAAAAGGGTTATAAGTTTTGCTGATTAAAATGAGGCAGTGAGGATAAGCTCCTATTTTCATCAGTTCTTTCCTGTTATCCTGCAATAATACAGAAGCAGATTCCCAGAGAATTTCCAATATGGAGTGATAGAATCTGAGATCTGGCAGTCTTTCAGATGCAGAGTGTGGAAGTCAGTCTTGTTTTCTTGTGGATATATCAGGAATGAAGTGGAGGAAAAAATAGAGGAATAGGACATTCAATAGTAACTCTTTCATATATCCTAAATTTTGGGAATCATTTTGGTTAAGTTTATCTCTCAAAATGCAGCAACACCTTCAGAAAGTTAAGTATATTGCTTTAATAAAATTGCTTCCCTCCTGGCTAAAGTTTTCAGTGAGGGAGATTGAATGGGAATTTGGAAAAAGAGGAGGAATGGATTGCTTTGGAGTATTCAGTCCCTGGATATGGATGAGCGTCTGCTAAAAGCAGTCGTAGCGGCTGAGTGAGATTTTGTTTTTCCCTTGCTTTGCAATATAACCCAAAGCCTTTGTACAGGGAATGCCTAGGAGACCAGACCAGGCGAGGAGAGAGAATCTATCATTTTGTATGTGTAGAAGGACTTTGAAAATGATCAAATACTACAAAAATTAAGATGATGCCATTTATTAAAAGTAATATTATTATATATTAAATGATTATTCATGAATCAAAAGGAAAGCCTCTGACTCATTAGAAGTTTGGCTTCAGTCATTGCAATTTTTTGTTTTTTGGGTTTTTTTTGCAGTATGCGGGCCTCTCACTGTTGTGGCCTCCCCTGTTGCGGAGCACAGGCTCCGGATGCGCAGGCTCACAGCCATGGCTCACAGGCCCAGCCGCTCCGCGGCATGTGGGATCTTCGCGGAACGGGCACGAACCTGTGTCCCCTGCATCGGCAGGCGGACTCTCAACCACTGCGCCACTAGGGAAGCCCCGATTGCAATATTTTTAATGATAGTAATTCTTTATCTTTTCAAAGTACACTTGACTCCAGGAAACATCTAAATGTCACTTGAAGTTGATTCTGGAAAATAAGTTAAGGAAGACCCTTTTTTGTAAAAATTCAGTTTTGATTATAAAATAATATGCAAAATTTCTCTACAAATCCTTCCCAAAGCATTGGTATCATAAATGGAATTAGCATATGGCATCCAGGGCGTCTACTTTGAAGGCAACCAACCATACAATTTATTCTATGTTTATTTTAACAAACAGACATATGGTTACATTTTGCATGGTAGAATCAAAGGTCTGGCAGTCTTTGAGATGCAGAAGTTCAAGTTAGTGTCCCATGTTTTTTTGTAGGTGTATTAGGACTAAAGTGGGAGAAAATGGAGATTTAATTTATTTAACTTACCTCGTTGGAACTAAGAGGAAAAAGTTATCTAAAAAGTTTTTAAGCATATATATACATCATATGTATATGAATATATTCTACAGTGCCTTAAAAGTTCTGATTTAAAATCTGAAAGTGGTTTGGAGACAATTAAGTTAAATTGTAATTACAAATTGTCCCTTCCTCCAAAAGTAAATTGACACAAGTCAGTATACTACTTACATTCTGACCTCTTCCAAGGGTAAAGTGATAAGGGTGTCAGATTCAATGGAAGAGAGGAGTTAAGATATGGTTTGGCCAATTATTTATTAAGTTTTTTTCAGTTGAGCCACTTCATCGCTGCATTTGGGTCTTACCTTCTCCATTTATCAACTGGGATGGGAGAAAAGGGTAGCAGTACCTCTACTCATTATTTTCCCTAAATCCTGGATTCCTTTCATGATTCTTTCCTGCCGGTAAAGGCAGAGAGACAGAAGGAGAATACATATGCTGGATATACTGAAGTTGGAGGTTCCCCAGGGAGTGAGGGCATATGGATCAACTCTTCAGTGCCTGGAATTGTTACTACGCCTCGGGTTACCTCAAAACAATAACTCCTCTCCTGTTCTACTGGCTAAGGCTGGCTGATATTTCAAGGCAAAACCAACAAGCTCTGAAGTAAGATGAGACTTTTAACGACCCCAGAGGGAGCTTTGAAATTTGCTTGGGAATCTAAGTTTAGCTTTATCCCAGAGATAAATGTAGGAAGAGGGGGAGTAATTCTTTGGAAAACCACTAAGAATGTGATAACATTACACTTTTAAAATGAAAGAACCAAAAATTACTTAAAGCTGGAATGGATCTCAGAAGTCCAGTTCCACAACTTCCTTTCCTGACTGGGGGTAAAGGAGGCCCAGGAAGGAATGTCTTGCCTAGGGTATCACGACTGAGCCAGAACAAGATCCAGGGCATTCTGATTTCCTGTCCAGGGTTATATTATGTGCCTGGCTCTTTTGAAATACATTTATTTCATTCACTCATTCAAATAGTATTTTCTAGAACACAGACAGTGTTAAGGTGTAGTAAATCTCTTTCTTCCCAAAAGGCTAAGAGGATGATGTTCATTAGGTTTTTTTTTTTGCGTTACGCGGGCCTGTCACTGTTGTGGCCTCTCCCGTTGCGGAGCACAGGCTCCGGATGCGCAGGCTCAGCGGCCATGGCTCACGGGCCCAGCCGCTTCGCGGCGTGTGGGATCTTCCCGGACCGGGGCACGAACCCATATCCCCTGCATCGGCAGGCAGACTCTCAACCACTGGCCACCAGGGAAGCCCTCATTAGGTATTTTAAAAATAAGTTTCCATTTGGGCAATCTGCACATGGTCAGGTCCTGCTAATGAAAGGTAATTTGGAAGAGAGCCAGCAGGAGTGGGCTGGTGTATGAGGCAGCATGGTTAAAGAAACCACAGGCAGGCACCCAGCCAGGGAGGAGGAGGAGGAATAGGTGGTCAGGTAATCAGGAAGCTGGAGTCTATTTTCAGGGGAGCCAAAATGAGTAGTGAAGTCAGAACCTAAAATAGTCAGTTACAATGCATGACAAGGTTTCCAGCAGAGCCACATTGGTGCGTTTTATGGTGAGTTCTGCCAATGTTTTTGTTTGAATGAATTCTTTAAAATCAATGTGGTAAGCAAAATAATCTATTTTAAAAACGTGGATTTTGGTATTTTAGCTTTGATTATTTTGATCACGAAGTTTTATTGAACAGTTTGAAAAATTCTGCAGAGGATACTTTTCTTTATTCAAAAGGAAAACAAAATTGTTTCTCTTTCCTCTCAAGTTTCCCATATATATATATATGGTAAATGTTGCCTCTTTACTTAATTTCCTTTTATTCTATAGTTGGTAGTAAATTATATAGGTTGTTAATCTTTGTGTCTACAAATCAAATTTTCGTGAAAGATGGGGCAATTATGTTTTATATATATTTAAAATAAAAATTATGTATTATTTTATTACTTCAAAAGCAATTTATCCTAGTTTTGCCACAGACAAAGCTATTAATGAGATGTTGAAATTTCTGGGGCTGGCGGAGAACGACCATAAATCTCCTTGAGACTTGGAGAGAACTCATCCTCCAGCAGTTTGGGAGGGCTGCTAATACCTATCAGACCCTGGAGCACAGAACCGGGGAGAAGGCTCAGCAGTCCTGGCAGAGGCACATCTAAATGCTCTCGGGAGAAGCAGGGATGCCAGCACGCAGAGTACCATAGGCTGGACCATTCATGACGTGGACATTGCTGGAAATGGTCCAAAAAGAAGGAAATGGTGATAACAGTAGGCAAAGCAGACAGTGTGAGAGAGGCAGGCACACAGCTCTAGAATTCAGGGTGTCTTAGTAGCTGAGGCTTTATTGCCCAAATATCTGGCTCTTTTTTATTTCCCTGTGATCCCACCAGAAGCTGAATCTGGTGGCTACCAGAAGGCTGGATAAGTTGTCTAGAACAAAGTCTCTGTCAGAAGTTACTAAAAGAAATTCCTGTCTAGAGACCCTAACAGGAGAAGGAAGAGAGCTTCAGGAAAGTGGGCTCTGGACTCACTCAAGTCGTGACTCCCTAACTTACTTGGTCTGTGAACTTTTAACATTTTCTACCCAAATTTCTTTATTTGTAAAGTTTGTATAACCACATAGCCATAACTTCTCCCCAACTCCCAACTCCAAGGATCAAATAAAATCACAAAATATTTCCAGCTCAGAATCCTCAATTAGCATTAGCTGAACGCGAACAAAGATAAAAGTTTAATGCTACCAGGGAATTTAACGTAAATTCTTTACCAAACAAATGCTACCTTTATATTCCTTCCTGTGCTTTCTACATTTAGCTCTCCATCTAGGTCCCCAACAAAATGTGGAAACTGCAACAGTCTGTTTTTGCTGGAAATTGATATGTTTCATTTTGAAGTGGTCTCCTCCGTCCTTTCCCTATGAAGCTGAGGCCGGAGAGATGAGAATACCTACAGTTCTGCTGTAGCCAGGAAAGGCCCCAGTGTCAGCTTGGGAACCAGTCACAAGCAGGGAAAAACAGATACAGAGGGAAGGTCTGACAACAGAATGGAAACACTTTAGTAGGCCAGGCTTAGAAATACAGAATCAGTAAGCAACAGGATGAAATTCAGCCAGGTGTCCAATAGCAAAGCAGTCCACATCAGGGGTGACTGTAAGAGACAGAAGGCGGATACCACGGCAGACCTAAGGATACTGTCAACAAGAACTAGGCACTGGTCCAGGCAGCTTACTGGTGTTGGTGATGTCCAAAAACTGGGAATAGGGGACTGGTTTGAAAATAGCCTCAGAACAAGCGGGGCCCCATTTCAGAAGAAACGGGGTGATAATTATTCTATTTAGATAAGTAGAGTGTTGGAGGGGAGCCCCTATTCTCCTTATTTGTCATGATGAGAAAACTTCTAGATTAATATTTCAGAAGTTGACTAGCTTGACTTGAGCATAGGCAGGTAGTTTGATTTCAGGGTGTGGGTGGCAGAAGGAACAGAAAGGTCATTTACTGCATATTAAAACCCATATTCTCCAAACCTGCTTTTCAGCAACAAAGTGATATTTGGGTATTTATTGCTTCCATTTCTGAGTCTTTTCAAATGGTTTCAAAATTGAAGTTGGAAAAAGAGAAGTGATTATCAACCCAAATATCTTCACACAGGAGAAGACATGGGTTTCAGTTTCTAAATCAGATTTCAAGGGCAGAGCAGGCCAGTTGAGGAACAGTGAAGCTGTCTTTGCCATGGGAGAAAGCCTCCTCCAACTACTACAGCAGGGCTGAGCCTGAAATGTGGGGTTTCACATGAAGAATTCAAGGATGGAGATGGGAGGGTGGGTCTCAAAGATAGGAAAGGCATGAGGGTAACCTCAGAATGATGTATCACTCATGCATACAGTCTCATCTCTCCCAGAATTTCTGGTGGGTAAGGTTTTTCTTTGCATCCATGAACAGTGATCTGACATCTCTAATGTAGGAATGAATTAAACCTATTTACTCTCATGGTCATGACTGTTTCTACAGGCATTAGATCACCTATCAAGTTGAGTTCACAGTCATATTCAGCCTCTGTCCAATACATATGATTTTACACACAGATACACACACCTTGTCCACATTTATTCTGCAGAAAAATTTTATGAGTCTGTGACTCTAGCTCAGTGGTCCCCAACCTTTTTGGCACCAGGGTTCGTTTTCGTGGAATACAACTTTTCCACAGACCTGGGTGGGGGGTGGGGGGATGGTTTGGGGATGATTCAAGCACATTACACTTATTGTGCACTTTATTTCTGTTATTATTACATTGTAATATATAATAAAATAATTATACAACTCACCATAATGCAGAATCAGTGGAAGCCCTGAGCTTATTTTCACTTGCCATTCACTGGTAGGGTTGTTTTTTTTTTTTTTTTTTTTTTGCGGTCCGCGGGCCTCTCACTGTTGCGGCCTCTCCCGTCGCGGAGCGGTTTGGGGATGTTCAAGCACATTTACTGTGCACTTTATTTCTAATATTATTACACTGTAATATATAATGAAATAATTATACAACTCACCATAATGCCGAATCAGTGGGAGCCGTGAGCTTGTTTTCATTTGGCACTCACTGATGGGATTTTGATATGCGTCTGCAAGCAATTGATTTATATGGTCTCTGTGCAGTCAAACCTCTCTGCTAATGATAATCTGTATTTGCAGCCATTCCCCAGTGCTAGCATCACTGCCTCAGCTCCACCTCAGGTCATCAGACATTAGATTCTCATAAGGAGCACGCAACGTACATCCCTCGCATGTGCAGTTCATAGTAGGGTTCACGGTCCTATGAGAATCTAATGCGGCCGCTGATCTGACAGGAGACGGAGCTCGGGCCATGATGGGGAGCGGCTGTAAATACAGAAAAAGTTTCGCTCACTTGCCTACCGCTCACCTCCTGCTGTGCGGCCTGGTTCCTAACAGGCCACCAACCAGTATCAGTCCTTGGCCTGGGGGTTGGGGCCCCCTGTTCTAGCTGAATGAGGAACATAAAACAAAGTTGGTGACTAAAGAAAAAATGTGGTCTGTACAAGTTTAACCCAAGCAGAATTTTGACAGGGGCTATGAAGATATTTAAGGCCTAGAAAGAGGCAGTGTAGTGCAGTGGGAGAAACACTAAATAGGCTTCAGTCCTGGCCCTGTAATGTGCAAACTAACCTTTGGTAAGTCATCCCTCATTTATAAACCTCAGCTTTCTCACTGGTAAAATTACAGTACGAATACCTTACTCAGAGAGACCCTTCCTTGCAAGTCAAATGACTACATGTTTGTGAGAAGAACTGGCATGATACCAAGTCCACTGAATATAGGCCCACTGGATTCTCCGAATTTCAATCTAAATTGTGTTTTTAGCTTAAATTATTTGGGGAATAATTATCATTCTTTATTTCACTTTTTTTATCTTGTTCAGCTAGAATGTGTGTCTCCTGAGGAATGAAGTTGGAATGGCTCCATGAGAAGAGTGTGGGGACAGAGTGTTTGCAAATGTTTTATTTGATTTGGAAGTTTAGAGCTCAATCAGGAATTAAGGTAAGCACAGGGACAGAGCTATTAAGGCAGTTGGAAAGGAACAGACAGTCCTGGAATGTGGTAGCTCCTGTTTGATTTTAAATGTAAGTTAAATATTAATTTTTCTAAAAAAAAAATCCCTCTTCCTTCCAGGGAGGCCCTTTTCTCTCTCTCTCTCTCTTATGTTGACAGATTGTTGGTGGCTTGCCCTTCACACTAACTTATTTGGAGGAAAGACGTCTTCAGGTGATCCTATTTGAATAAGGAAAAAAGTTCCAAACAGCTCCCTTGCCGCCACATCAACAGCAGCTGAACAGCCTGGGTTGCTACATAGTGAAAATTATTCCTTTCATTTCAAGGGAATCAAAGATGTTTGGAGTAAGCAAGAACCCTGTTTACACATGATCAAAGTAAATGAGTGTTAGATTTGCTTATGGAAAGTGTCAGTTGAGTCTACTGCTAAAGTCTGAGTACACTTTTTATTGTTCCCTAAAGATTTTTCAGGAAAGAGAGAAGTCACCTATGAAAAAAAAAAAAAAACTAAGCTGATTTGGGGAAAAACAAGAAGCATTTGAAGATCTTCCCTTTTCTGAGTTCATTCCTGC
>NW_006785778.1:145540-163657 GCF_000442215.2 Lipotes vexillifer
TTCCCTAAAGCAAGGGGTGCAATGATGATGCTGTTGACTTGTAAACAGAAGTCAAAAGGAAATTCAAGCTTCCGTCAAGATTCATTCCAAAGATAATAAAAAAAAGGAAATGATGGAATCCCTTTTAGAGCTTTTGGATGGATTCACTTGTGCTTTGGCTGTTCTCTGAATTTGTAAGGAATGGAGAACAAAAGTGAAATTGCAGGCTCCCAGTTCATAACCACCTTAGCAGCAATTTCAACATCTTATGCTTCCAGTGGCTCCTTTTCTCAAATCATCATTTGTTTCTTTCTTACTTTCATGCATTTTTGTTTTCTTTCTCTTTTAAAAAAATTTTGCAAAGCTACTATCATCCAGTGCTCCATGACATTCAGCATACATGTTTTATATTTTGGTGTATAAAATTAAGCATACTACTCCTGCCACTGCCTATCTATGTGACCTGTGGGCCTAAGTTTCCTCATTTGTAAAATAAGGGAATTGAGTAAGACTTGCAGTGCTCAAACTATGTTCTATCCCAGGGTTCCTCAATTTGTACACTGTTGATAATTTAAGCTGGATAATTCTTTGTAGTGGGAGGCTGTCCTGTTCATCAAAGGATGGTTAGCATCACCCCTGGCCTCTACCCATTAGATGCCTGCAGTACGACTATACTCTCTTCCCTGGTTGTGAAAACCAACAATTGCCAAATGACACCTGGGCTGAAAAAGTCACTAATTAAAGCAATGGTTCTCAAACTTTGGTGGGTATCAAAACCCCTGGGGAACTTGGTAAAAACATAAAGGCCCAGACTGGATTCAATTACAAAGCCAGAGCCTCTGGGCTTTTTTGTTTGTTTGTTTTTTAATTCGCTTCTAAATACACAACAAAGTTTGAGTACCACTGTTCATGAGGAATTGTGTTGATGAAACGGTTCTCAAAATATGATTCTTGCACCCAGAGCCTCAGCATCACCAAGGAATTTGTTAGAAATGCACATTTCTGGGCTCCACTCCAGGCTTGGTGAATCATAATCTCTGAGATGGGACCTAGTTGTCTAAGAAATGGCCCAGGTAAAGAAGAAGTGAATTCTTAGTAAACCCAGAAAGACATTCAGAAATGCGAGAGAGGACTTTCTCAACACAGCATTGATACCATTATGTAGAGCATTGCCTGGAATCAATTGCTCCACCCTGTGTGGCTTCTATCACCATATGGTCATGAATTTTGTCCTGGCTCAGCCTTAAAAGGCAGATCAGATTTTCCTTCTTGGGGAGGGGAGATCTGAGGGATGGTACATCTCAGACTCATGAATCCTCTATGCACCTGGGCCCTGACTCATAGACTAACTCTTTGGGCTATGGCATTGACTCTAGACCAGTGGTTCTCAATCTTGGCTTCCTATTGGAATCACTTAGGGAACATTTAAAAATCTCAATGCTCAGGCCAAACCCCAGGCCAATTAAATCAGAATCTCTCAGAGTGAGAACCAGATATCAGTATTTTTGCCTTCTCAAATGATTCCAAACTTCAAGCACATTTGAGATGCCAATTGAACACTTTCTATAAAGTCAGATAGGGTTTGTACAGAGGGAGAAAAGGTAATAGGACATGCAGAAGGTTTGAAAGCAAATGTCAGTTTGGTAATCAGCATAAAGTTTGGTATGGCTACAACCTGTAAGCTTTTGGTTCTGTGCCAGTGCCAATTCGTCCCCTAAGTTTTCTTAGATCCTTCAACCAGAAGCCATCTTTGCAGGCTCCACATTTCTATAGCACTTTGAATCTATTCTAACATCTGCCATTTCTATTATATGGTAGATGTTAGACTACCCCTTGTATTATAGCCCTTTCCCCCACAATACCTACTTTGAGAGTAGGTATCCAAAGATATAAATTTGACATATATGTGGATGATGTGGAAATGTCATGGAATGTAGAGATAATCCATAGCAAAGCATCCTGGCACTTTGCCCTCAGTCCCACAGCAGGACTTCCTAGCCAATATGCTTCAAAACTTTCCACAAGTGGATTAATAACTCCGGACTCCAAAGTCTTTATCTGACAAGAGAGACAAATCCTTAGAGCAAAAGTCTGGGCAGATGACCTAAGCGCACATTCTGGAATACTGAACATCCGAAGTATTGAGGACATAGCTCCAAGGTGAAGCTTTTCCATCAGTGGAATAAGCCAAATAAGTGAGGTTTGGTGGAGAAAAGTAATAAGAGCATGATTCTTTGGGGTCCCTTGGAGTTACAGAGCGAAGGCTGTTTATGGCCAGAGTGGTCAAACCCAACAAAATGAGTGAAGGAATGAGCACGAAACTCTGGCATCCTCCTGGGCCTAGTGGTGATTCCACAGAAGAACCTTCTTGGGGAATTCATATCAGCTACACGATAAGTGTTCTTTCCTGTTGCCCTTCCCTCTTGTTCACCATCCCAGTGGCCAGGGAGACTTGGGTGAGATTGCTACAAGCACTAGGAGACCACAGGAATGTTTCCAGGAGGCAGGCTGGAATCAAGGGTCCAGTGCATAAGCTCTCAGGAATCCTTGTGAGAGTGTGAAGCCAAGGAACAGGAAAGAAGGGAACACCTTGGCTCAGAAGGTATTTAAGAGGGAGGAGAAACAGAGGAACAGGAAAGCCTCCAGCCTCCAGCTAGTCCTTTGGAGTCTGGCACCCATTTCTGTCAGCTTTCCCATTCCTAGACTGATGCTCATTGCTTAAGCCCTGGGAGTACTGGATTTATTAAATTGCCTCTTTGTTCAACTCTTGCAAAAAGAACTTAGATCTGAAAACCGTTTGACGTGTTGTCTGCCATAGTAGATGAGGAACCTAAGGCTCAGTTGTGCAAGTTTACGGCGTTGGTAAACTGACCGAGGCAGAATGTAAGTACAGCCATTCCAACAATTCTCTGGGTCCTGTAACGCCCTGCTCTGCGCAGAAAGGTGGGCTATTCACTGTTCCCGTGTCCCTACTCCCTGCCCCAATGCACAGACACCCACCCATACAAAGTGGGATGAGAAACAAGGGTGGGACCTTCTCTAAGACAAGGAGCAGTAAGCAAGCTTTGATTCCAAAGGCCCAGGGTTGAGTCCTTCCTTCGCTTTTTCACAGTTCTATAAACGTGGACTAAACATTTTTCTCCTCAGGCCTCCCAACGGGGCCAACGGGCCCTCTAGGGCTTTCCTCACAGCCGGAGAGGGAGTTTCCATGTGAAGGAGGAGGACGCTGCAAACTGCGAGGTCACGGACAAATTTCAGAAAATGATGAAAGCCCTATCCTCGCTAAGCCGGCTTTTCTTCTCTAAAAAGGGAGTAATCATGTCCTTTCTGCAACCTCGAATGGACCCCACGCGTCAGGCTCTGCGCCCCCGGGCTGGCCCCCAGCGGAGCTGGCTCTCTGGCTGGCACTGGGGTGTGAGGGCCCTGGCCTCCCGGCGGCTGCAGCCGGGAGCCTGCAGGGCGCGCGCTGAGCGCCGGCGAGCGGCTCGAGGAGGTTCGGGCAGCAGGAGGAGCGTGTGAGGTGTGGGCGTCCCTTTAAGAGCGGCCGTCCGAGCCGGCCTCCGCCTCTTAGTCCGCCGAGCGCCGCCGGTCACCTGAGGCTCCCGGGTCAACCGGCTGGCGGCGGGGCCGGCGATCTCGCCCGCGGAGCCGAGAGACGGGGCCTGGACGCCAAGTGCCCAGAGCCGACTGCGAGCGTGGCCGGCCGGCGCCCGTCCGCGGCGGAGGATGCGGGAGCGTATCTGGGCGCAGCTGCCGCTGCTGCTGCCCTGGCTACTGCTGCCGCCGCCGCTCTGGGGCGGCCCCCCGGACGGCCGGTGCTCGGAGCGCGAGCCCGAGCCCGGGCCTCTGCAGCCCTTCGACCTGCTGTACGCCAGCGGCGTGGCCGCCTACTACAGCGGGGACTACGAGGTGGCCGTGCGCGACCTAGAAGCGGCGCTGCGCAGCCACCGACGCCTGCGGGAGATCCGCGCACGCTGCGCCCGCCACTGCGCCGCGCGCCGCCCGCTCGTGCCTCCCGGCGCTGGCCCAGGGGCCGAGCTGCCCTTCTTCCGCGCCCTGCTTGAGCGGGCGCGCTGCTACCGCAGTTGCCAGAGCCAGCGCCTCGGGGGCCCCGCATCCCGCCACCGCGCCAGCGAGGATGTGCGCAGCGACTTCCAGCGCCGAGTGCCCTACAACTACCTGCAGCGGGCCTACATCAAGGTACCCAGAGCGCACACCTCACGCCCCCCCGCTGCCCTGGGATGCGCTCCAGCCCTCCCCGCGGCTCCCGTCTCTTGGCCGGCGCGCTGCTCCTTAGCGAGTCTGACTGGGTCTCCTTTAACTGTTCTGTCTCATGTGTGGATCTACATAGCTGGTGGCCCGAGCTCTGTAACCAACACTCGATGAATTTGGGCAAGCCATTAGCTCTTTCGGCATCCACTTCTCTCTCAAAAAGAGGACTGTACTGATAAGACGTTTAAAGTACCCATTCAGCACTAATGTCTGAACGTTGGTAGAGCCGGGTCTAGTATAAGGTCTCCTCTCGCTTCACTCCCTGGTCTAGCTTCATCCAGTTTCTCTTCCATCTCGGCTCCCTCATCCCTCCTACAAGCTAGTCTGCACCTTTTCTTTGAAGTTTAAAAGAGAGCGGTCTCAAAACAGCAGAGTTAAAGGTAGGCTTGCTCCGAAACCCATCCCTCTGTCTTTTCCCCTGCACTTAGCACAAAAAGGGAAGATCAAAGGTTAAAGAGGAGGTATGCTTGGAAGAGGTGAATCTGTGTGAGGCAGTCTCACTAAAAGTGCCCAAAGTGCTGACTCTTTCTCCTTTGATAGAAGGCTCCAGTTTCTGGAGGTAAGCATCGGACTGAGTTATTCACCACCAGATGCTCCCTCTTTCTGGTTTTATTTTTGTGTACTCAACTTGCCTGAAGTTAGTGCCAGGAGGCAGACAGTGTATATTGACATCTTCCCTACATTCACAGTTTTAAAGATCTATGTGAATGCTTCGGCAGAGAGAATTTAGCCTGTGTTCCTCAATCTCCCACTCTCACTCATCCATGTTGCTTTGAACTTACACTTTCTCCCCCTTCTACCTTTCTATGTCAGTATATCAATGTCTGTTCTCCAGCTGTTGGAGAAGTGGCAGCTTTGGGGGTTGGTTGGTTATGCCAGCCAGTGGACCAGGCTGCATTTCTGGAGTGGTGAAAATACACACCAGGTGCTGATATTCTAATGTCTTTTGCAGCTCATCCCACAAGGTCTCTGAGCTCACAGTTGGTAGGGCTCTCTGCAGATTTGCAGTTTTGGGTAGAGTTCAGGAAATCACAACTGTAACTAACTCTTTTAACTCCCAGTGCTCTGGCTAAGTTGCTAGATTTAGTATCTTGGGCAAGAAATAAGGAGAAAGCCTGAATCCTTTCCAGGATTTGTCTTCTATTTGCTTGTGCCTCCTGAAGTATTTGCTGAGGCATGTATTAAGTATAAATCTGCTTTCTTTTAAATGAGTGGCACAGTTTTTGGTGGTCTTAGAGAAATCAGTCAATAGCAGGCAGAGAGGGGCTTGTGAGTACCCGACAGCTGAAGATATACTAAGCTAGTTCCCAGAGCAGAATGTGGGTGGTCGGGTTTGGTCCCCCTGTAATACTGTCTTCCCAGGAGTCTCAGATGTGAGGTTGGTAGTCCTGCTGATTGTTCTGTCACACATCTTGGGCACATTTTCCTTTCTCAGGTCTGGAAAAGGCATGCATATTTATTTTCACTCCTATAAAAATAAATAACCACGAGGTAACTCTCAAAATGTGAGTGTCTTTGGTTCTGTAATTACACTTGCTTCACTGCTAATGTTAACATTTATCATTCTCCTGCTCCCATCTCCTGGTTGGAGGTCAAAGAAGATGAAGCCATAGGTTTAACATGCCTCAGTGTTTTTCAGTGAATTAATTACAGGAGATAGTCACTCACAGGTAGCTCTGTGGGTGAACTACTGGCTGTGGTCTGATGAACCAATGAAGTTTGAGAAGTCCTTTCAAAATTATGTGAGTTCATGTGCTGATTTCTGTTTTACTGGCAATGTTTCTGAGAGCAGAACAAATCTTGCATCTGCTTCCTGTTCACCTCCACTCCGATAGGTACAATTTCTACATAATTGATGATCTCTTAAGGAGGAAATCTTCTTACCCCTTTGGAAATTCATTTTTGATGGGCTGGAGTTTACAGGAGCATCTTTATGAACATCGAATAAGGTGTTCCCTCCCCGCAAGAACGCCACAATTTTAGCCTTTGCTTGGCTTCTTGGGAATTTCACTCATAAATGCACACACACACACACACACACAGTCTTCTGAGAGCAAAACAGAACTCTCAAAATAACAGTATCTTTGGGCTCTGACAGGTTTGAATCCTAAAGTGTCCATTCCCTGATGATAGAGGGGTTCCCTGCATATACCTGCATATGATCATGGTACCTTGTGTTGCTTACTTGCTTTGGACATCAGTGATCCAGTCTGCATTTGAAAAGAATAATCCTGGACCAGATTGAATTCAGTGAGGACTTTGTAGCCAAGATTTGAGAATTGTGAATCCTGTAATATGGTCAGAACTAGCAGACTTCCTAGAGATAAGGAAACACATTTATTCTCAGCTAGGGGTTTGCAAACTGTAGAAGCTCTTGGGAGATGCTGTTCCTCCCCCAAATCCCAGTTAGTGAGCTACTGATGGAAGTGGATTCTTTATGCTAGAGTGTTGGAAGGGAAAGATTGAGAATTGTGAAATCTAAGGCCTGTTGAGATCAATTTCTCATTTCACAGATAAGGAAAGGGAAACCCAGACAGGGGAAGGGGCTCACCCAGTGTCACATATGATTTGATTTGATGAATTGAGCACAGGACTGGGAGTCAGGGGTCTGGGCTCTGCCAATAATTGGTCATGCCTGTGCACATCCACTGTCCCGTGGAGTCATCTCAGGTCCCAGGGAATGCTGAGTCCCCAGGGCTATCCTTTTGCCAGATTTGGACAGCTCCAGGAATGAGTCAGTCCTTGTCCTGTGGGGTAACAGACACTCACTGCATTTATCTTAAGGGCTATTCTGTAGAATCTTCCTTAAGCCCTGGCATGCTGGGAAATCCTCTGGACAGCTACGAGGTGGTAGTTCCGCTTAGATCCTATCCACACTTTTTTGTTTAAAGGCAGGGTGAGACTCTTCAAACTTTCAAATTTTATTATTTCAGATTGTAAGATATAACTCATGATTCACAGCCTAAAGCCTAAGATAAAGCTTTTATCAGAGCAGTCTCTGCTCGGAAACCTTCACTGGTTTCCCCTTGCTTCTGTATAGAGCCCACAGTGTTGAATACAGCACCCCTCAGCCTGGCTGCCCCTTAACTTTACAGGCTCAGTCTCCTCCCGCTCTGCCATCCTTCAGCTAGAGGGAACAATGGATGCTTAATCTTACGTGTCTGACACTTCTGCACATCTGGGTTTATTTATTCTTCTTTGGGAGACATGTAGGCTCTGGCATGGGGTCGATCTGGGATTGAACTTTAGCTCTTCAATCTCTAGCTCTGTGACTGCGAGCAAATCACATAAACTTTCTAAGCTTTAGTTTCCCCATCTGCAAAATGGGTAGATAATGGGACCTACCTGATTGGTTTAAGTTTAAGAGAGGATTTATATAAAGCACCAGGGACAGGGCCCATTTCTGTTTCCAGAAACACTGGAGATGTATCTCTTATTATTATTAGTTATAACAGTAGATTTTCCTACCCTCTTCTCTATGTGTTCAAATGGTAAGTGTACTAGCACAAATATACCTATTTCTGTGAGATCCTCTTTCACTCTCTCTGCAACCCCCAACAATCCATCATTTCTCGCTCCTCTGAATGTCCACAGGAAAGAATATGTTCCTCTCATATCATGTTTCACTTTTAACCTTGTTTTGGAGAAATTCATATATTTGTTCATCACTTAAGTGAGCTCCTTGAGATCAAGAATGATCACAGTCATTTTTGCACCTCCTAAAGTAGGAGTTTCCAGATCTGGAAGATCAGCAGATGGATGATTATTATGAATCCCCTGGGCATTAAAAATGTGATTTAAAATTGGAGATTTAGGTTCAGTAGGTCTGAGTTGGGTCTCAGCATTTATATTCCCCCCAGATACCTAAAACAGGGGGCAGTAGCAGTAAATGCTCAGTGTATGTTTGTTGAATGAATGATAGTTTGGTTGCTCATGTATGAAATATTGTTGGAAAAGATTTCTGTGTGGCGGCAGGAGGTTTTCTCAAATTAGTTATTTGGTTTCCTGGCTGGTCAGTTGGGGGAGAAAGTTATAGAAGGACTGTAGATTGCTTGACTTTTCACTCTCTTCTACTTGCAAGTTCCGGCTAATGTTGCAAACCTCCTTTCCCTCCCCCTCCATTTTTTTTTTCTAATTTAATCCTTATTTCCTAAAACTATGCTTCGGAAAATTCTTGACACGCTGTGCCTGTTTTATGTACATTTGTGGAATTTAAACAAATGTAAGCGAGATCCTTTTCTTTTTTTTATCTGTGTACTTTATAATCGGGAATACTTTGACAGTATCTGTTTTTCTTTCAGTGTTCCCAACCATTTAGTAAAAGAAAAAAAAAAGACAACCAGTGCTGCTTATTTATGTTTTTTACTTAAAACAAGCTTGCCCCTCCATGTTTTGTTTCTAAGTTGGTGCTTTGTGCTATTTGACCTTTGTTTTTCTTCTTAAGATTGGTGAGGGGGGAAGGAAATGCAATTAAGTTAGGCAATTCTATCTCCCTCCTAGAGTCAGCTCCCCAAAATTCCTTTTTCTTGACCACAATTTATTTTATTAGTGGTTTCTAGAAAAGAGAAAAAGTAAGTTCAAGGATTTTCCTCGCTCTTATTCTGCTTTATCAACTTCTTTCTCTTTCTAGATGAAGGCCTTTAAAAAAGTTTGAAACGTAGGCCACATGACATGATACATATTCTGTTAGTTCAGAATAAAAACTTTTCCCAAATCCCATATTTAAATCTCTTTTTACCTATATGTAGACTATGTACATTTTGTCCCCAAATTATTTCAAATAGGAGGTTGATTTTATGTCTTCTTGAAATAGTTGTTTTGAAGTTTCCTAGTGGTTATTTCCTCAAGGGATGAGACTTTTTTTTTTCTTCTTACATTTGGAATTTTTCTTTTTTTTTGAGCTTGAATCATCAAAATCCACTAGTCATCATCTTTCTGTCCCACGCCTTAGGAAGGAAACCTGGGAGCTTCTTTGTGTAGCCAGCATTTAGTTCCTGTGTGCTAAGGAGATAGAATTTCTATTGTTTCCTTCCAGGAGGCTGACCATTTGAAGGCCCAGTCAGCTCTTTATCAGTCATCCATTGTGATTACAAATAGTCAGTGCCACAGCAGCTTAAAATTCAATTAGATGAGGGAAGCACTTGCTTACAGGTTTTCTCCTATCTCAGTCTGGCGAAACAGGTATTCCTTTACAAGTTTTAATAAAAGAAAGTAATAAACTGCTTGTCTCCACAGATCCCATCTCTGAGAACCAAATGTATTCTGTCACGAATATCATTTGCTCGGTGATAAACTCCAAAGGGATAGGTGTGTGGTATTCTTTTGGGAATGTTTGATAAAATGTCAGTTTGCTTCGTGGATGGAGTTTGAAAATTCTGAAAAGTGCATGGGTTCACCTAAAATGAAAACTGATTGGATTTGGTGTAATAATGGTTCTTTTGTATTACTAAGGAAGTGAGTAAACTTGGGTGTCTTAGAATCCCAGATCTCAGAGAGCTGGAAGGAACTCCAAGAGAGCATCTTGTTCAACCCTCTCTCTCCAAGTTAAATAATTGGTTTGGGGCAGTGAAGCAGGGGTGAGAGAGGGAGGGATAAGTATTTTCCTGAAGAAATGCAGTCTTGCAAGGGTGAGGAGTGATAATTATTAAAACGGTAAAAATGCTACAGCTTGAAGGAACCTCAGAAATCATGAAGAAGTCTATCCCTGTCACTTAATAGCTGATGACACTGGCCTCAGAGGTTCCATGACAAATCAAGGAGGGTGAGCAAGTGGAACTGGGTTGGAATGTAAATATTTTAATTTATAGTCCAGTGCTTTTCCCGGACTCTGTGCAGTGGGTATTGCTACCTCCTGAGGGGCAGTCTGGTGAATCAGTGGTGCCACTGAGACCTGCGGTGGACCTGGTGCCTCCAGCAACAGTGCAGATACAAGGCCCTGCTTCCTGGACTACCCCACCCACCCTGCATTTTCATTCACGTGATACGTTGGCCACTTAGCCAAGAGTCACCGTTGTCTGGTGGAAAATTTTGCATTTCTCATTAGGAAAAATAATTTCTCCTGTCTTTTTTTCCATTCAACTTTTCTCCTATAATTCTTTTTCTGTCCTTTTATGCATCCCTCCTTTCCTGCTGTCTGACTTCCTAGCTATGTAATTTCCATGAGAGCTGGCCCTCATTTGCCAAATGGCCCAAACGCATCTTTAAAAAAAAATGATTTGTAGTCAGCCTTCTGCGTGGTATGTTTCAGTGCCGTGTGTATGATTTTTGGGGTTTAGTACTGAGGAGAGCTGCAGGCTATAGTCAGAAGAAGCTGATTTCACTTGACCACACCCCTCTCTGCTTTACTTTGTTTTCTATACTTACTTCTCTCTTTCTCTCTCCTTTCACATTCCGTGTCTTACGGATGATCCACACAGTGAAATTACATCTGCAAAGGAGAGGGTTGTTGGGATCAATCATGGGAGGAGAGAAGTAGGTAGTGGTAGAGGTAATGTTAGGGCTTTGGTTCTAATAAAATGAAGGCCATACAGCTTCTTATTTAATTTGCTTCACAGACATAGGCATCTACTGTGAAATACTTTTTATGTCCCTTTTCCCCATATGATTTGTGCATGAGTTGAGCGTATGTTGGGAAAGATATTCATTTACCTCTCCTCTCGGCTCCCCATCTTTCTGCAACTGCTCCCTGCCATGTTCATAGAACATTTGTGTCCCCATCCTCCCATTTTAAAGATGGGAAAATAAAATCTGAAAAAGAATCAAGTTGTCCAAATTTATCCAGCAATTTAATGGAAGAGCCAGGATTAGAATCTAAGAACCCCAATTCCCACCTCTGTGACATTGCTGATGACCACTGTTTGTAAGACACACACTGAAAACACAAACTTAACAAAATTAATTTGATACACATAGCATGCCAGTTACATTATTTGCCAAATGGGATAGACCCTGAAAATAAAAGCTACCTTATGCAGTGTTGTTCCTTGCACTACTATTCTGCCCATTTCTGGGAAAAACTCGTAAACAGGCCCCTGGATTAACACTATTCCCCCAATAAATCTAATGAAAATGAATGAGGCAAAGAATCTTCTTTGGAAGGGAAATGAAGGTATAAGAGCCAGAAGGAGGGAGATCCAAGAAGTCAGATTTTCCAGAAGTTCAGGGCTATCAGAATGATCCTGCTGGAATTCATTATCTACAAATAATGGGTTGAGTTTTTGTGCAAGTAATGAGACACTGCTGAAGATTACAGTGTGATTATACTGGAACTCTGGAAAAGGAATGGAGAAAAGCAAAAGATATAATAAAATAAATAAATCTAAAACAAAACAGAGAAATTGTTAACAAGCCCTGAATCACAGGAAAGTTAATTCAGCCAATTTTGATTTATTCTTTCTGCTTGAATGCTAAATTTTTAGTTTTCACTTCGTCAAGATTAATAAGCTTGCACAAAAATATCAACACATAATTAGGACACCAGACACAGTGAATTACCTTAAAGCCAGATTTGGCTGTTTTCAAAAATGATCTCAAATTATAATATCAAAGATTAATCCAGAAGACCATAAAAAATTATTTCCCCACTAAAGTAAGAATTACTTCATAGTAATATTTTTCAGATTGAATCCAGGATCAACAATCAGCATTTGATTGTAGTACAAGGCATTTAGAAATGCCACTAGGGACAGAGACTTTTCACAGACCATTATTGTTTCTATAGGATGATCAAGGGCTCAGTTACACAGTGGAATCTGCGGGTATTCAGGTCAGTAGGCATTTAAACTGGAGTTTCTCAACTTTGACTTATTGCTATTTGGGACGGATAATTCTTTGTTGTGATGGGCTGTCCTGTGCATTTTAGGACGGATAGCAGCATCCCTGGCCTTTACCTACTCAACAGCAGTAGCAACACACTTCACCTTGCTTCTAAGCTGTGACAACCAAAAATGTCTCTATACATTGCAAAATGTCTCTTGGGGTCAAAATCACCCCACATTGAGAACCACTGATTTAAACATGTAGCCATATTTAAGATAACTGGGCATTGACATTAGACAAGTACAAATCAAGTTTTGGACAACCCATATGCTAGATGGCAGTATACCCACTGATGAATCATGATATTTATGAAAAAGTTTGGCTATAGCTTCATATCTTTTATGAGGGGCATTCCATTGGAAATAGAGCCTCTTTCTGCAAGATGCAAATCACTGGGCCTATGTCCCTTAGCTGGTCCTGCCCGTGGCTGCGCTGATTCAGCTTGTAGGAAAGACCAGAGTATCTGGCTTCTCACTACTTATTATCTGAACATGACAGGACAGGTTACTTTAGCAATACAAACTAACACCTTTCAATTGTGAACTCCAAACTCCAGAATTAATGTGTTTTTCATTCAACTCGGAAAATACCCGAACTCAGTCATGTAAAAGTAATCCACTGCAACTCTTGGTTTTCTTGGGGTTAGTTCTTTATCACATATACTCTTAGAAAGCAGCTTGACTCAAACCCCAAATGCCATCTTATAGAAGGCTGGAAAGTGGGGAAAATGGGAGGGCGTCAGAGGAAAGAAGAAATGATTGTGAGATTGAGAGAGAGAGAGTCAGAGGGTGTCTCAGTCCTTTTGGGCTGGTATAACAGAAGACCATACGCTGGTGGCTTATAAACAACAAACATTTAATTCTCAGAGTTCTGGAAGCTGGGAGGTGAAGATCATGGTGCCTGCAGATACGGTGTCTGGTGAGAATCTTGCTTTGCTGTGACCTCACATTGCAAGGTTTCTGGAGCCTCTTTTATAAGGGCATGAACTCCATTCATGAGGGCTCTGCCTTCATGACCTAATCAGCTCCCACATGCCTGCTCTCTAATACCTTGGGGACTAGGTTTCAACATATGAATGTTGGGGGAACACAAACATTCATACCATAGCAGAGGGAGATGTAGAAACATATGGAGGAAGATGAAGAGATGATAGCAAAAATTAGGTAAAGGAAGGCAAGAACAATAAATCAAGAAGTCCAAAAGCAGGACTCCACATGTGAAGGGAGTTTACACAAAACAAACATGGGGGAGGAGATATGGGGATATATGTATATGTAGAGCTGATTCACTTTGTTGTACAGCAGAAACAAACACACCATTGTAAAGCAATTATACTCCAATAAAGATGTTAAAAAGCAAACAAACAAACAAAAACAAACATGGATGTTGCATCCTCTGAAATCCATGTCTCTGTAATAAAACCAATCATCTGGAAGCAGATGTTGGTCTTTCTTCACTCCTGTAATGCCAAAGGCCCCATACTTGGCTGAGATGTTTCTGCCTTGATACAGCCCAGGGTAGCAGAGCCACTCAGTTTCCTGGTGAAACAGAGAAGGAAGGAATGGCTTTGGGGCAGATTCCACATGTACAACAGTGAATATTTACCAACTGTTAAGGGAAATGCCACTTTGCCATTTCAGGTTTCTTTGAAATCCTAGGTGTAGCCAAATGTTCCCCATTTCTTCATTTTGCAATAGGGGAAACTGATTAAATGGTTACATGGTATATCTGAGATCACACAGCTAGTCGGTAATAGAGTCAGAATCTGAATCCAGGTTTTTCTGATGACAAAACTGGAGTTCTTTTTTACTTCTCACACTTCGGGTTTTGACATGAAACAGGCCTATATTCAAAAGAGTCCTGCCTTTTATTAGTTATGTGACACTGGAAAAGTTCACATATATGAACCTGAGTTTCTTATCTGGAAAATGGGGATAATCACAGCACTTCACTGGCTTCTTGTGAGAAGTTAATTTAAGAAAAAGTGTTGTGGGCTTACTTAGGTCAACATTGACACAGAAGTACAGCTGACCCTTGAATGACATGGGTTTGTGCTCTGGGGGCCCATGATTTTTTTGGTAGTAAATACTACAGCACTATATGATCCCCAGTTGTTGAAGCCACAGATTCAGAACCGTGAATAAGGAGGACCAACTGTAAACCATATGCGATTTTCAACCACGCAGATGTTGGTGCTTCTATCCCCCCATGTTGTTCAAGGGTCAACTGTACTTATTCCTTGCCTCATAGCTGCTATGGAGAGAGAAAATTTGTAAGGGAATGTGAAAGGCAAAAGAATAGCTAGGCAAATGTATCATGATAAACTGAGACGATAATTACATGTACGGTAGGTAGAGAAAACTTGGGGACAAACAAAACAGGAACTTTACCTGCTCAGTTGGAGCTACTGACTTCAAGTTTGATTCTCTAGACATTGGAGCATATGCTTAGCAGTCTCCTTTCACCATTAGACTAAAACAAGTCATCTTCTTAATGAAAACTTGGGACTGCTGTTTGCTCTTTTGAGAAAAGTCCTTTTGCTCTCTCCCCATTACATTCTCCAACCCTCTGATTTCACAATTTCCTGAGATTGTGGCCTCTTCTTTGTATTTTTCAAAAAATAGACTCTGTTCAAACACATTCCAAACCTTCACTGTTTCCTATTAACAGATAAAATCTCTTCCCACAGATCAACACATCTTGGGAATTTTAAACCCCTTTAAACCTCTTCACCACCCTGATCTCAGGTACTCCTGGGAGATGGCCTAGGTGTGGGAATCAAAAAACATCTCATCACAGATACCAAAAATAAGACTGCTTCTTGTATAACAGTCAGGCAAGTGGAAGAGAAGCTCAAATAAAAATATAGTGAGTTATGAGTCCAGGAATCAAGCAATTTAGGCCCTGTCTCCAATGGTGGCACTAATGCCTTGAGGTCTCCATTTGGACAAGGGCACACAGTTGGACCAGATGGTTTATAAGAACTCTGCTACCTCTGCCTGAGATTCTAAAACACTTTAGTGGACTGGTACACTGTGAGCCAACCATCTACCTATGGAAAAGAAAAATGATGAGATAAGGTAATGGAACACAAAGCAGTATAATGGAGATAAAGGAAGTTTAAAAGGTCAAAAGAAAGGACGTACTTTCGGTGTGTCTGATGCTATAGTCCTTGCCTTTGGACAGTCATTTTAAAGTAAAGCTTGAAGAAGGGCACACTAATGTTTAATTTGGTGGTGCTTTAAGAGGTACAAGATAAACTAGGACACATTCAGGAAGGACAAAAACATATAGATAAAAGACTCAAAACTATGTTTTATGGGGAACAGTTGAAATAGGGATGAGTAGACTAAATAAAAAAAGAGGTTTTAAAACGATCGTTATCTGAGACAATTGTTCTTGATCTTTATGGCACCTAGGAATTGAACAAGTAGGCCCAAGTAACAGAAGTTACAGAAAACAGGACCTTGGCTCAGATATGGAAGACTTTCCTAACACTAACAGCTGTCAGATATAATAAATAGCCCAAAAAGAAGGTGTTCAAATATAAGTCGGGCAAATGCCTAAACAGGGAAGTTGCATTTAAGGTTTAAACATTAAAGCAATGTTGAGATAGATAAGATTTAACATATTTTCCACTCCAGAGTTAATAAGACTCCATGATCTTATGAAATGAAAATGTCTTATACCCACAGATGGTGTATCATTGAAGACATTTTCATTGGAAAAAATCTTACAGCTTTTTCTCTATCCTGCTTCTTAATTCTGGCTAATGTAATCTTAGACCATGGTCACCAGCACACTCCCTATAAATAACTTACATAAGGCAAAAAAGGAAAGGAAAAAAAAAACAGTGCCAAGGCCTTAAAACACACACGGAAACACACACACACACACACGGAATATTTAGCAGTAACAGTATCCATATGTATGATCTGCGTCAGTCCTTTGATTTCTGGCTCAAGTATCTCTGAGATAACATCTGAAAAGGATTTAATTGCATAGTACCAGTGAGAGTTTTAGGTTAAATGGGTAACAACTGATCAGAACAAACATGCTTAGGAATTGAAAGTGGGTGCACCTCTCTTAGCGAGTGTATTATGGTATACTCAGAAAAACCCAGTTTCATTCATAGAGCCTTGGCGCTGCTAATTTGCTTCGTTTGTGTGCTCTCCAGAGGCTAAATTGAAAACCTTGCCGTATTCCACACTGTAGTTCAGTTATCAAACCTTTTGCCAATGTCCATTCTGGTCAGTTTCACATATGAGTTGCTAGGGGGTCTGCCCAGATCATCGTATTTAAGAACATTCAAAGGATATTAAATGTTCCTAAAGAATGTTTAAAACATCCCTTTATCTGGCTCCCTCTCCTCTGAAATTATTTTTTTACTCTCTAATTGGGAGGGGGAGGAGTGCCTGCTACCCTTGGGGAGGAGGGGAGTAGAAGTCCAGGTTCCCTGCCCTAGGAGCTGACCAAGGCAGGGGGCAGCAAGATTTTTTTCCCCTGCTGTTTGGCTGGAGTTGGGCAGGTATGATCACAGTTGTTTCTATTTTGCTATGCCTCACTATTTCGGTTCTTTAACTAAAGGGAACATGCTTTGGGGGGGGGGCGCTTTTTTGTGTCTGCTCCCATTGGTATGTCCAGGTTGCAGGCAGGGTCCAATCTGGGATATAAGGGAGACAAAAAGAAAACCCAGAAAATTCACCTCTGTGTTCAAGGGGCAGGTCCTTAGCCCGTCTGCCTCTTCATGCCACTGTTCAGAATCTTCCTGTGTCTGTCCAGAGTTTTTAGGTGTACTCAAGAGAAGGTCTAGGGAGAAATGAATTTACTCCATCTTGTTCAGAATCAGAAGTCTTCATTGCAGATTCTTTAAGTGATCTTTAAATTATAGTGATGATGATGATGAATACAATTTGAGTGGACTTTATTTTAAAAAACACGAGGTAATCTTTGTTACCAATGCTTTACTGCAAAAAGCTACAGAGAAGCCTTTCTGATCTCTAATAAAAATCTAGTCAAATCTCATCACCACTTTCACCACAGCTGGGTTTATGTTAATGAGGTGACCTTTGGAAAGCACCTAAGGAGGGGGCTGGTTGCGGGGGGAACCAACGTTGATTGGGGGGTTGGAACTTTCAGTCCCACCCTCTGATTTCCAGGGAGGGGAGAGGGGCTAGAGGTTGAATCAGTCACCAGTGGTCAATGAGCTAATCAATCATGCTTGCATAATGAAGCCTCCATAAAACCTCAAATGAATGGGATTTGGAGGGCTTCTGGATTGGTGAGCATGTGGAGGTGCTGGGAGAGTAGGGCATTTGAAGAGGGCTTGGAAGTTCAGAGCCCCTTCCCCATACCTTGCCCTCTGTCTCTCATCCATTTGGTTGTTCCTGAGTTATATCCTTTTATAATAAGCCAGTGATCTAGTGAGTTAAGCAAAAAAATCTCACCACCACTAAATCAAACCTAAGTAGATCAACTGGACTGTGCTATGTTTCATATAAGGTTAAGTCTTTCCTTAGAGGTGTAAAAAGTCCCAGCCCTTTATAGCTGAGTTGCCACCCACCTGCCCTTTCACTTATTTATAGGTCCATAGAGGACACCCCTTTGGAATACTGTGATTTAACTCTTCATAAATAAATATGTGATCATTCCGGTTCATTTTCCCAATAGGATATTTAATAAAGATTTACCTACCATGTTACATATGGGAAACCAATTTAATTTAGGGTTTAGAATAAGAAAAACGCTAAGTAACAGCTCTCTTTTCTCTTTCTCACTGTCCCAAAATCCATATGACAGTTCCATAATCAATACTTCCTATGTTCCAGATTATTATGTGCAAGTCTTTGACCTCAACATGCACACATGGCTAACATCACTGATTTTTTACACTTGGTAGGAACTTGATGCTTGTTTGTTGAAATTGAACTATCAATTCTCCTAAGGCATGAATTTATCCCTTTAATATACTCCATATAGTTAGGCATTTAAAAATGCCACTCTGCACTTGGTCATCATTTTTTTTTTTTTTTTTTTTTTTTTTGCGGG
>NW_006785778.1:163958-199612 GCF_000442215.2 Lipotes vexillifer
GGGAAGCCCTTTTTTTTTTTTTTTTGTCATCATTTTTAAAGAGGCCTCTTTCGTGAGGGTGCCAAGTTCATAGGTCAATTTACGATTATTAATGTGAAGCTGGGTGGATGCACTAGAAACAGTGCTAGTTAGAGTAATGAGTTCGGAGACCGTGGCTCTAACTATAACTCTGGCACTAACTCTCTATGGTGATAAGATGATGAATTTCTCCTTTCTGGGCTTCAGTTCCTTCACTTATAAAATGAGGTGATTGGAATGTATAATCTTGAAAGTCTCTATTAACTTTAATATGTTTTAATGTTTGGCAGGATATTTCCTTGATAAAACAAGGTCATTAAATGTTAGTAAACTGTGAAACTCTCAGCAATTAAACTGTTTGCACCTCAATATGGCCTCAATAAATACTAGTATCTTACGCTCAACATTAAAAATTTTGATATTTAGACACTAAAATGGTAAGCTTAGGCAATATAAAATACTGAATATATTGAAGAGGAAAGCCAAATAGGCAAGCTTTTTGCAATCATAGAAATAGTCTTTTTCAGCAGTGTCAGTGTCCTGAAGAAATATTTTGATCTCATCACTCAATTCAAAAACTGTATCGCTCTTTTCTAAATTCAGTGTTAGAAAAAGTGTTGTATTTACTACACAGTTCTGCAGACTCCCTTCTGAAAATTTGTAAGCTAATAGTTGATTCAGTTTTATTCAACATTTTCGTTATTTCCTGTAATGACAAGGACAAAGACAATGACAATGTCAAGATCAGGATATAAAATGTCAATACCAACTGTTCTCTATGAATAAAGCAGTTTTTTTTTTTTTTTGCGGTACACGGGCCTCTCACTGTTGTGGCCTCTCCCGTTGCGGAGCACAGGCTCCGGACGCACAGGCTCAGTGGCCATGGCTCACGGGCCCAGCCGCTCCACAGCATGTGGGATCTTCCCAGACCAGGGCACTAACCCGTGTCCCCTGTATCTGCAGGAGGACTCTCAACCACTGCGCCACCAGGGAAGCCCAAATAAAGCAGTTTTTAAGTATCGACATTCAGGCAAGACCTCTTATTTGAAATGTACTTTTTGTTTGCTGCATAAAAAAATCAGTGCTCTATCATGCATTTGGATTTCAACACATCTTGTTCCAACACACCCATGTTCTGATTCACATAATATTATGAGTTAAACCAGAACATTGAAGTCTTTTTCATGATGCATGGGCTTTTAGTGATAAATGAACAAGTTATTCCTGACTTTTCCCTTACATATGTACCAGTTGACCAGATGTGATTCTTCTCTAGTGGATTATCCAACTATACAGTAAAATATAGTTATATCAAAACATATGATAGTAATTGTCCTTCCTCATTGTATGTATTGTATTATGTGACATTTTGCAGTCATTTAAAGATGGATTTTTTCCAGAAGCTCATTCTTCTTTCTTTCTAGTCATAAAATGTGTTTATTAATTTTAGACTCTTTTTTATAAGCTTCTAGGTAGTAGTATTCAGTGTAATTATTTTTGCTATAAGGAGTGTAGCTTTGCAAAATGTCTTTTTTTAATCAGTTATATTATTTTTAGTTCTGGTGTTTGTTACTGTTTTTATCTCTACTATCAGCCTTTGGTGAATCACTAAGGAACCATGTATGTTTTTATTTTTTTTCTTTTTGTAAAATGGTACTATATCAAAACGTAGCAATGATAATACAATTGAAAATTTAATAATAATAAACAACCTGTAAATGTTATAAAGTAAGAAAGATTAAATGCACCTTGATAACTGAATGGTAGCTGACAGAAAACACCCAGAGTAGTGCATCAAAGAACTTGTATGACCTTAAAAATGTCATGATTATTAAGACCATCATGGGATTTCTATGAAAATTGAAATCTACATTTTCAATTAAATGTAGTTTAATTGAACCTACATTTTCAATTAGTGCAGTATACCTTAAGGAAATCACTTTTAAGTCTGAAACTGTTGGCAGTCCTTGTAATAAGCCATGGACGATGGATATATTTTAAGAAATACTGTTCTAGAAAGTAAATGAGATGGTGTTTTATGACCTTCCACAAGTTACTTAAAGCCTCTGTCTTTAAAACAGGGTTAAGTCCATAGGGGTGTTGTGAGGATTTCATGAGCGAATACCTGTCAGGCACCTAGAACAGCACCTGGCTCATAGTATAAGCACTCAGTAAATAATAATTGTTGCTGATGTTATATTATTATCAGTATTATTTTTCTGATGGGCTGCCTATCATCTATTATTCTGTCTTACATCTTGCTTATATAACTTAAGAAGAATGGTGACAATTCTAATTTTCAGACCTCAGCTTCTTAATTTTTAGTTTTGTAGCATGAGATTAACTCTACCCTAGTGTTGTTTAAATCCTAAATGGTATACAGTCTGATTACAAAACAATAGACTGATTCCACAGATCCCTGAAAAACTCTTTAATTTCTTTGAAACGATTTCCCTTTCTCTGAAATGGGGAATATGCTACAAATATTTATTCTATTTATGCAACAAGTTTACTATAAGGACCCAGGAAGGAATTTAAAAAATGTTCAAGTTCTGTACAAATGTAATGAAAAAGCAAGTAATTTCTTATTCATATAAGAATATGTATAATTTGTTAAATTGTTTTATGTCATAAAATTACTATTACTTGTTTGTGTGTAGCTGATTCACTTTGTTATACAGCAGAAACTAACATACCATTGTAAAGCAATTATACTCCAATAAAGATGTTAAAAAAATTACTATTACTATAGTGATAAAAATTTCCCTTACATTTTTTACCGCACTAAGCTGCTCATTTTTTTCATAGATAATTTTATTTTTTTTATATCTTTATTGGAGTATAAATGCTTTACAATGGTGTGTTAGTTGCTGCTGTACAACAGAGTGAATCAGCTATACATATACATATACATATATCCCCTCCCTCTTAAGTCTCCCTCCCACCCTCCCTATCCCACCCCTCTAGGTGGTCACAAAGCACTGAGCTGATCTCCCTGTGCTATGCGGCTGCTTCCCACTCGCTACCTACCTTACGTTTGGTAGTATATATATGTCCATGCCTCTCTCTTGCTTTGTCACAGCTTACCCTTCCCCCTCCCCATATCCTCAAGTCCATTCTCTAGTAGGTTGTGTCTTTATTCCTGTCTTACCCCTAGGTTCTTCATGATATTTTTTTTTTCTTAAATTCCATATATATGTGTTAGCATATGGTATTTGTCTTTCTCTTTCTGACTTACTTCACTCTGTATGACAGACTCTAGGTCTATCCACCTCAGTACAAATAGCTCAATTTCGTTTCTTTTTATGGCTGAGTAATATCCATTGTATATATGTGCCACATCTTCTTTATCCATTCATCTGTGGATGGACATTTAGGTTGGTTCTGTGTCCGGGCTATTGTAAATAGTGCTGCCGTGAACATTGTGGTACATGTATCTTTTCGAATTATGGTTTTCTCAGGGTATATGCCCAGTAGTGGGATTGCTGTGTCATATGGTAGTTCTATTTTTAGTTTTTTAAGGAACCTCCATACTGTTCTCCATAATGGAGAATTTACATTCTCATAATGTATAACGTATCTCATAATGTGTCAATTTACATTCCCACCAACAGTGCAGGAGGGTTTCCTTTTCACCACACCCTCTCCAGCATTTATTGTTTGTAGATTTTTTGATGATGGCCATTCTGACTGGTGAGAGATGGTACCTCATTGTGGTTTTTATTTGCATTTCTCTAATTATTAGTGATATTGAGCATCTTTTCATGTATTTGTTGGCCATATGTATGTCTTCTTTGGAGAAATGTCTGTTTAGGTCTTCCACCCATTTTTGGATTGGTAAGCTGCTCATTTTTCCTTGCACAATGACAACATCCATGCTGGCCATAAAGTTTAATAATATGACCTAAAAGTATTTTTCCGAACGCTTTTGAGCTTACATAAATCAAATATGGGCCGTGAAGATTTAAGAGAGCATATGTAGAGGTTTCTTTTTGTCCTTGAAATTTTTAAGATCTCTGACTTCCTTTCATACATTCCAGACCCATGCATGCTTTTGTCCCTGGGGGTTGGGGAGTAGGGAGTAGAAGCTGTTGCTTGAAACAACACTTGGAGCAGGAATTGTTTAATAAGGCCAATGGTTAGAATATTTGCAGCTTCTTGTTTTGAATTCCTGTGATAACATCAGCTCCCAAAGATGATCTAGCAACTTGTGGGGAGTCTAGGAGCAGTCAAAATTGGGCCTTCAAGTAAGACTTTCTAGATGTGATGCAGGAGGTTAGAAAGAAACTAAGGAATGTGAACATGTGAGGGAGGTCAGAGTTGGCCCCATAGTGTAGTAAGTGGGGGTCTCATTACTTTTCAAATCACAACTGGCATGATCATAGGGCTGAAGTTATGTCAGTGCTATGCCTTCTTAGGGTTTAAAAACTTTTGTTTCTTATTAGAAGCTTGTTTATGAGTCAGTCTCTCATTGACTGCGTTATTGAACTGTGCATGAGAAACCAGTATCATTATTTCTGATATTCAAATGCATGGAAAGAATCAGTGTTGGAAAAATCAGAGCAATTCCTTCCTTTAAGTCATGCAGTATATCAGTGACAGAGTCAGGACATGCATAATATATCCCAGCACTCAGCTTCCTGAACTGGGCACTCTTTGTTTTTGAGTGGTGACAATTACAATGGAAATGAAGATAATCACTGCTCGTGTTTGCATCATGCTTGGAAATTTGTGAAGGACATTCATACACACGTCTTCACTTCCTCAGGAGAGCCCTATGAGAAGGAAAGCTGAAGTTTCATGATTTGTCCAGTCCGACGCTGAGAGAATGTCCACTGTGACTCAGGGGAGCTTTTTGTGGACCAAGGCCAACGTTCTTGCCGACATGTACCAGCTGTTCTCTGTTAAGATTTGGAGAGTTCTTTGTAGCCACAAAACTATATATTCTAATAAGTTTCCATTTCAAGGCCCTCATGATGCTGCTTTTCTGTATCTTTATCTTTTCTGATATGTGGTATTTCTGAGCTAAAGAGATTCTAATTCAGTCATTTGGCCCTCTCTTTAATGTATGGGCGCTTTTGGCCCTGTTGGGTGTCTGTGCTCGTTGATCTGTGACAGCATAGGAGGGGCTGGGTTTGAGAATACTGTTTCCAGCCAACAGCTAGCACAGTGGCACAGCTGAATGTGGGATTACCCCAAAGCTTTTTCCATCTGAGATGGAATCTACATCCCACTCCTCTTCCTTGAGCCATCTGGGTAATAGTCCCAACTGTCCATCTCACATAAAAGAAATAACAGTTGTATGCTCCTCAATTATATTTGTCGAGCTCTTGGTTTATGTCTGGATTTAGTTTGTAAATATTCTCCTTGTGCTCAGTGTAAACACTGATGTACAGTGTGGATTCTATTCTTTGATCAGCTGAAGACTACATGATTTTCAGAATCTAAAATAGTACATTGAAAGAGATGGTTTACAATTACATGTGGTTTTGTTGTTTTGGTTTTGATTTTGCCTTTCATGGTATGTACATATCTTTCCCTTGAGTTGTAATAAGTACCTCATTGTGGTTTTTATTTGCATTTCTCTAATTATTAGTGATATTGAGCATCTTTTCATGTATTTGTTGGCCATATGTATGTCTTCTTTGGAGAAATGTCTGTTTAGGTCTTCCACCCATTTTTGGATTGGTAAGCTGCTCATTTTTCCTTGCACAATGACAACATCCATGCTGGCCATAAAGTTTAATAATATGACCTAAAAGTATTTTTCCGAACGCTTTTGAGCTTACATAAATCAAATATGGGCCGTGAAGATTTAAGAGAGCATATGTAGAGGTTTCTTTTTGTCCTTGAAATTTTTAAGATCTCTGACTTCCTTTCATACATTCCAGACCCATGCATGCTTTTGTCCCTGGGGGTTGGGGAGTAGGGAGTAGAAGCTGTTGCTTGAAACAACACTTGGAGCAGGAATTGTTTAATAAGGCCAATGGTTAGAATATTTGCAGCTTCTTGTTTTGAATTCCTGTGATAACATCAGCTCCCAAAGATGATCTAGCAACTTGTGGGGAGTCTAGGAGCAGTCAAAATTGGGCCTTCAAGTAAGACTTTCTAGATGTGATGCAGGAGGTTAGAAAGAAACTAAGGAATGTGAACATGTGAGGGAGGTCAGAGTTGGCCCCATAGTGTAGTAAGTGGGGGTCTCATTACTTTTCAAATCACAACTGGCATGATCATAGGGCTGAAGTTATGTCAGTGCTATGCCTTCTTAGGGTTTAAAAACTTTTGTTTCTTATTAGAAGCTTGTTTATGAGTCAGTCTCTCATTGACTGCGTTATTGAACTGTGCATGAGAAACCAGTATCATTATTTCTGATATTCAAATGCATGGAAAGAATCAGTGTTGGAAAAATCAGAGCAATTCCTTCCTTTAAGTCATGCAGTATATCAGTGACAGAGTCAGGACATGCATAATATATCCCAGCACTCAGCTTCCTGAACTGGGCACTCTTTGTTTTTGAGTGGTGACAATTACAATGGAAATGAAGATAATCACTGCTCGTGTTTGCATCATGCTTGGAAATTTGTGAAGGACATTCATACACACGTCTTCACTTCCTCAGGAGAGCCCTATGAGAAGGAAAGCTGAAGTTTCATGATTTGTCCAGTCCGACGCTGAGAGAATGTCCACTGTGACTCAGGGGAGCTTTTTGTGGACCAAGGCCAACGTTCTTGCCGACATGTACCAGCTGTTCTCTGTTAAGATTTGGAGAGTTCTTTGTAGCCACAAAACTATATATTCTAATAAGTTTCCATTTCAAGGCCCTCATGATGCTGCTTTTCTGTATCTTTATCTTTTCTGATATGTGGTATTTCTGAGCTAAAGAGATTCTAATTCAGTCATTTGGCCCTCTCTTTAATGTATGGGCGCTTTTGGCCCTGTTGGGTGTCTGTGCTCGTTGATCTGTGACAGCATAGGAGGGGCTGGGTTTGAGAATACTGTTTCCAGCCAACAGCTAGCACAGTGGCACAGCTGAATGTGGGATTACCCCAAAGCTTTTTCCATCTGAGATGGAATCTACATCCCACTCCTCTTCCTTGAGCCATCTGGGTAATAGTCCCAACTGTCCATCTCACATAAAAGAAATAACAGTTGTATGCTCCTCAATTATATTTGTCGAGCTCTTGGTTTATGTCTGGATTTAGTTTGTAAATATTCTCCTTGTGCTCAGTGTAAACACTGATGTACAGTGTGGATTCTATTCTTTGATCAGCTGAAGACTACATGATTTTCAGAATCTAAAATAGTACATTGAAAGAGATGGTTTACAATTACATGTGGTTTTGTTGTTTTGGTTTTGATTTTGCCTTTCATGGTATGTACATATCTTTCCCTTGAGTTGTAATAAGTTAGAATAGCAACTTGTTTTTGAGTTTTCCCCTAAGCTGATATATCTTCATGGACTTAGTCCTCTCTTGTTCTTATTCACTATGTGGCCAAGAGAAATTTCCACTTAGATCCCTGTTCTTAAAGCGTTGGATGGAATTTGTTGTTCTTTCCTATTGGGAGTTATAAGCAAAATGTTGAACACTGTATCTTTCTCAGGAGTATTTCTTTATATTTTATAGATTTTGGACTTAAGGTACAAATCAACTTCAAGCTCCTGTGTGTGTATAGCTTTGTAACTTTGGGCAAGTTATTTAATGTCTCTAAGACTCACTTTCATCGTCTGGAAAATGAGCATGATAATAAGTCTTAGTTTTCCTGTCTGTCAGACGAGCAACTCCTAGAAGTATTATGACAATTAAATGAGCTAATTCATATAAAGTGCTTAGATATGCCTAACAAGTCATTAGCATGAAACACATGTTATCTTTTCTGTTAAATCTAATGGATCACACTTTGGGAAATACTGATTCTATTCTTTTAGTAAGTTTTCAGACTTGTGGTATTGATTAGGTTTGGCTTGGCTATGGCAGAATTATCTTGCTATAACCAAACAATTGTGGATGACCAGTCAGGAAAGCTGGATATTGTCCTGGTCATTCCCTTTCTAGTTGCATGACTTTGGACAAATATTTTTACATCTTTTAATATGAGATTTCTCTTACGGTGAAGAAAAGGAGCATACTTATACTTGGTCTCCTTGCTTTTGTAAGATTATTGGGGAGACATTTCTTTGTACTGGCTGTATAAGTATTTTGTATATTGCAAAAATACTACGTACATGTGGCTTCTTATTATCCCAGCTTTATCAGTTTCTATTTTGGGCTGGGCAGAATGTCAAAGGAACCTAGTACTCTACTGTTGTTGGTATATGTGCTCAAGCACAACCAAACTGTTACATCAGGGCTGTTGACCTTGAGTCAGCCTTTCCAAGGCCACCATTGTCCCAATACTTATGGTGCTGTGCCTAGGTTCTGTGGAAATTGCAGGGAAAACGTGAATCAGTAGGCTGTTTGGCTTGGCTGCTAAATTTCGTTCACTGTTTCATATATTAGGACAGATGTATCTAGAATGGTTCTCGTTGCTACCAGCAACCAGGGTCATAGAATTGAAGGATACCGGATATACAAGAGAAATGGAAAATAACTTCCCAAAGTAATGCCTTCTGCAAGAATCCCAAGGCTAGGACTGCAGTGTTGAAGAAAGCAAAATAAGAAATGTAGCTCGAGGCTTGGGATTTCCTGCTTGTAACTCAAAACAGTTGTGGATGTAGATGGGAGGATGTGGTCCAAGAGCTTGCTTTCCTGGGTGGAAGGAACAGTATCAGTATTAGATTGCCGTTTAGTGGGTTTTGCAATGTATGTAGCCCCAAAGGTGCAGGGAATAGAATAGAGATCAATTTGCCAGATCAGCACATTCTCAATTTTGGTTAAACAGTATATCAGATTGTTAGCCATTGCTCTGTACAAATGTTTGTGAAATTCTCAGAATTATTCTAAATTACTTCGGTTTATGCTACATGGCACCATTTTTCTTCTTGGAAGCAGAGGTGATAACAGGGAAAGGTTGTGAATTTTTCATCTTGTGAAAGGAAACCTAAATAACTTCAGTAGAATCTTTCAGTGAACAGTATAAACTTACAGCATTTAATCTTCCATTTTCATGGAATTTTCATTAAAGATTCATATGGTGAGTTTTGCAAAACTTATAAAAAAGCCACCAATTTTTCAATTATTTCTAATGTATCTACTGCTAATCCTGGTGACAATGATGTTAAACCAAAACAAAACAAAAGGAAACAAACAGTCTTTGTACAGTCACTTATTTTGATCCCCACATCCTGTCACATTGTCACCAGTGCTGTCTGCCGATCCCCCTCCTGCCCTCCTGGATACCTGTCTTGATGGCTTCAGCTTCTGGTTTGTGGTTTCATCACTGTCCTTGCTTTTGTCAACTACCAGCCTCTGTGAATTCAGCCATCGTGAGGACATTGCTTTGAGAGTTTTCCTTTAAACTTCTCAAATTTCTTTACTTGATTTTGCCCTTCCTAGCTATCTAGTATTTCAGAACTTACCTTGATGTCCGTTCCTTCTCTGTTTACCTTTCTGTACAAACCAAGCCCATGGGCAGCTTCTTTAACTATTCACTTATATAGGGGCCTGTGGGCATTTGCAATGCAGTAAGGATTGCAGTCACTCTCTTCCATAGCTTTCCATCTTGTCAAGCTTTGCAAAGCTCAACCCCTGTTTGCGGGACACTGCAGACTAATGTCACACAGCCATGTCTTTGAGGTCTACCACTTACTGTCACTGTGTGCTCACAGCTGGGGTTTTAGTGTCGTTTAGCAGTTTTCTGCTGGTGTTGCTTAGTATTTTTTCTGTGAGTTGATGTCCAGAATCATTTATAGTCCCCAAATCTGTAATCCTTCATTCTAGGAATAACTTTATCTCCCACATTACTAAGGCAAGCCTTGATAACGGACGGAATTTAGGGTGGTGTGTTGGGAAAGGAGAAGAGAGGGCACATGTATGAGACATTAAGAAAGTGAAATTAATAAGCATTTATATTGTTTTTGTTAATAGGAAGGGAAAGGTAAAAGAGGGAGATCAGCAGAATTGACCCAGAGATTTGGAGCCTGGGGAACTGATGGATTGTGATTCCATGAACAGAAGCAAATATAAGAATGAAAGTAGGATAGGGAGAGAGGAAGTGACTTTCCCTTGCCGCTTTGTTCCTCTTTGCCCTTTTTAAAAATCTAATTATTTGTGCTTAATTACCTCACATAAAATAGAACAATTTATTGCTTCAAATAAATGAGCTTCCAAAATAAAACGGCACACACCAGAAAGACGAAAAAGATTTCAGGTCCTGGCTTCCAGAAAGAATAATCTTTTTAATAAATCAAGTTTAAGCTCTGTAATGTCAGACAACTAGAACAGCATTCTGTCTTTGGAAAAATGCCCTAAGTCCTTTCCCCTTCCTCTTATTTTTAAAAATAGCTACGTAAGTGAGATGCAGCTCTTAATGGGAATATTCTCTAGATTTCTATGTCTTTCTTAAGCAGCAGCTATTTTGCTGAGGCAACTGTCGCCTCCGAGGGTTTTGCTTTTTAGCAAGTCAAAGATTGACAGAGTTGGTGCCAAGTGACACATGGCACGGGAGTTGTTTTATTAGCAAGTTGCCCCAAATATCTACCTACATGGCCCTTGTGTATTATTTCAGCTGACACATTTCCTCTTTGATAGAAATATAGTCTGGCAACGACCTACTGGGAAATGTGGCTGCACATCCTTGATGACACATAAAGCTCAGGTCAGCTTCTCTCTTCCTTTTCTACAGTGTGTCTCTTTGTATCCCACCTTCCCCACTTCATAGAGAATGTCAAGACACAAGAAACAGATACTGAGTTTCCAGCATCCTTTTCCTCTAGTAATGTCAAATGCCTTTTTCCTCTGCCAGTCTATATATTCTTAAACACTTCATTCTTTTCACAATCATACAAGTTTTCTATTTGTTGGAGGTCTGGCTTCTGCCATATTTCTTTAAACTTTTATATATCGGCATCAAGAAAATTATCTAACATAAATATATATATATAATAGTGCCAAATATCCATGATCAGACATCAAGGTGCATCTTTTTCTAAGTTGTCAGTGGTGCTGCACACTTGTTGTAATAGCACTCTGTTTCTTTTCTTGAACTGGGAAACAGCCTGGGATAGCCTATAATATTATTTCATTCACTGTGAATTAGGGAGAAGCATGAGATTGAGAGTTTAAAATCATTAAATTAAGTTACCATTAAATCAAGGTAACAAATGTGTCCACTTGCTTTTTCCACATGGCAAATGTGACTCTTAGAACCACTTGCATTAATCTGGATGCTTTACCTCAGACCACAAGGCATTCAGCAAACTTAAGCTTGATATTATCCCTTGGCAAACGTTACATAGAAGGTAAATTTGTCTCTTCAAATAGACTTAATATGAAAATCAACACACATAATTTTAGGATTACCTGCTTTTTGATTTATTTGTGGTTGACATTCCTCTTCATTTGTACAATAAGAAATTAGCTTCAGTATTTAATTCATTTATAGGACAAACATCATATAGTAAATATAACAGAATGTCTAAGACAGAACCTGTCTTAGGGGTTTATAGTTCTGGGAGGGGGTACACAGACACATAACTCAGTATTAAAAATAGTATGTGAAAAGGACTATGAAAGTACTCATCAGTGATGTATAACTCTGGGTGAGTCAAGCAAAACTTCTCTGGGAAGTTGACATTGAAGTTATGCCTTTCAAATGAGTGAGAGTCCCTCACACAGAGGAAACAGGATCCAAATAAGAGGAGTATCCTGTATAAAGCCTTGGAGGTGTCTGAGTGCTCAATGAGGAATTCTACTAGGTATACAGTCCATTTTCTAAGGTAATAGCTGGTAAAGATTTTTCACGTCTATCATCTGCACAGTGAGAACTGCAAAATGAGATCTTTAAAATATTTGCCTGTTTGCCAGATTAATGTTTTGTTTTCAGTAAGCATTTAACTCAACATATTTAGTGCCTATGATCTGGAAGACCCCAGAAAGAAAAGGAAATGAAAAGGAAACAAATACTGTCCTCTAAAGAAATAACCAATTATTTGAGGACATAGCCATGTTTATTTAGGTAAGAAACATGTGTGACCTGATGCATAATGAGAAATGAAAAGACGCTGTTGGAGCAGAAAGGAGGGAGCAGTTGTGAAGACTTACCCACCAGGTCTTCAATGATCTCCCTACAGAGAGACTCACTGACTTCACATTCCTTTCACTTTATGGTACAGACACCAGACCACAAGTCCTTTACCTCATCAACCACTGAGACTGTGCCAGGCCCAGAAAGCTTTCCCCACAAAGGCCTCCATTCATCATTTCTTCACTCTGTGACTGAAATGTGATGTGGAAGCAAGCAATACGAGAGCTAAATATGGGATCGAAAACCGAAACTGCACTAGGGTGGTAGCCTTGTGGTTTCCAAGTCTTTTTTAACAGACCTCACAAATTGGACACCCGTCTTGCCCTGCCCAGATTGTTATGACTCCATGGGGCTGGAAAGCCCCAGCATGACAACCAAACACTTGTCTCCCAGTTTCTGACATGTTTCCCTTCAAATGTCTCAAAGGCCTGCCTGGCTTATTCCTATAAAAGGTACATCCACACACTGACAAGATACAAAAAGAGGGGAGGTAGAGGATGGGATATAAGGTAAGCATTTGTGACTACCCTCTAGAGTCAGTAGAGAGCGTCCACCCAGTCCTGCCTCTGGTTAGGAGGGCAGGGGGAGGCGATCCCAGGGAAGGAGAGATTAAGCAGTTCTTAATAATCTGGCCTCAGGACATGGGGGCCCATCCTGCATTGTGTTTCCTTCATATGACTACTTCGGGATTTTCAATTAACTTCAACCCCTGATTCACTCCGTTGGAAATTTCCCTGATCATTGTCTGTGGATGGTGCGGGCAGGGGTCCTAAGAGATAAAGGACTAGAGCATGCAGTGTGATTGTGGAACCCCCAGCATCTGCCTGAGGACCCCAGGGGCTGCAGGGAAGACTTCTAACAAAACTAGATCTAGTTCTTATTCCCTCTGGCTCTCATACACTCTGGGTGCTCAGGATGGTGTATGTGCAGGGGAGCTAGAGGGTGGTTAGAGGTGAGTCAAATATTGCATGTTCCATGGGTGAAAGGAAGTTCACTCCTGAATATCCCCAAGTATTACAGGGACTGTTTCCTTGGCAGTCATATATGTAAAAATGCTATGCAAAATTTTTCATTTTAATAAAAATGAATCTCATTAATTAAAAAAAAATTAGTTTCTTTTTTTTTTTAAAGTGAGAAGAGATCCAAGCACAAGGATCTTTCTTTAGATCAGTCCTTGACATTCTCACAAGTCCATAGCTGTTAGTCAGGGGAGAAAAAACAATTTCCCTTTACCCTTCTTCTGATCTGGTCTCATAGGTTGTGTTAATGTTCACCCCAATATTGCAGTTATCAAGTATAAGCCAAGAGAAGGGTATGATATTAGACACAATTTTTATCCTTCTATCCCCAAGTCTGACTCATTTTGCTGACAGTCCAGCCACAAGAGAGACCCACATGTTTTCTTTACCATCAGCAGTGTAGAAAGAAGCACAGATTTAGTTTTCAGATCAACAAAGAAACATGGAAGTTTTGAGCTTAGTGAATAATCTGCCTTCTCTCCCTTCCACCCAAGACATCTCAGAAGCTTCTAATGTAGTCCAATACAGTTATGTCACTCAGTATTGCCAAGGGATTTTACCCCACAGCATGATTATACAGATGCAATATTAGGTATATTAATATTCTGAGGAAATAACGTTTTAATGATTCCAAAAATGTTTAAAGGGGATATTCATTTTAATGACCTAAGAAAGAACTCCTTTAAAAAAGGCTTTAACTTTTATGTTTATCAACAACTGAGACTTTAGATCTATTGAAATGAAGATTGTTTCCATGTGTTCCAGATGGAATTTTTTATTTGGTCTCTGTTAAACTTACCTTGACTAAAGTCAAGTTGAAAATCTAGCATGTAATTTTGATAAGAAAAACTTTAATAGTGTAATTCATGTGTTGAGGAGTCAGAAGGCAATCGCTTCAAGAATTTATTAAAAACTTGGGCCAATGCCTTTATTTCTAATATTTATTTGTCAATGAAATATAATAAGGCATCCTTCTGATTAGTTATCTATGACACTGTAAGGTAGTCAACTCTCCCTTTAATTTACAGTAATCCAGACAATTTTTGTCTTTCTCTTCTTTCTTCCCACTCACTTTGTACTCAAGAATACTCATCAGAAACAAAACTAACAAAACCCCACAAGAATTAGGAGCATTATGGAATTTTATAGATATGAATTTGGAATTACTAATCAATTCTTCAGCAGACATAGAGTTCCTGAGGTATACTAAGATCTTTAATTTATATTGTAGAGCAGTGTAGATTGATAAGACATTGACCTTTTCCTAAAGAATCTTAAAGCAGGTGATACAGATGTTGAAAGAGTAGTGATAGAATTTGAAAAATACTTTTATAGAGAGATACATGCAGAGTGTTGTGGAATATGCATAGAAAGGAATTTGTTCTACCTGGTGGCATTTGTCAGGCTGTGACCTTATAAGAGGAGGTGACCTTAACTGGTCTGGGTAGATGGGTAAGAGTTTGCAGAGTTCAAGTTAGAGTCAATAGCATGGATAATCACATAGGGGTTGCCAATTTACTTGCTACTCACATGTGCAAATAAGTTAAAGCTTATGTTCCATAACAGATGTAACCTTTCTCGTAAGCTTCTATCCTACTGAGTAGAGAATGGGCCAGGGGCTGGGCTATGGAGAGGGACTTTAACTTGCCAGTTAATGACATCTCATCCCCTTATGGTCTTGTCTGCTTTATTTTTATTTTTAATTTTTTAAAATATATTTATTTATTTATTTTTGGCCATGTTGGGTCTTCTTTGCTGTGTGTGGGCTTTCTCTAGCTGCGGCAAGTGGGGGCTACTCTTTGTTGTGGTGCGTGGGCTTCTCATTGTGGTGGCTTCTCTTGTTGTGGAGCACAGGCTCTAGGTGCACGAGCTTCAGTAGTTGTGGCTCGTGGGCTCCAGAGCGCAGGCTCAGTAGTTGTGGCACATGGGCTTAGTTGCTCCACGGCATGTGGGATCTTCCCGGACGAGGGCTCGAACCCATGTCCCCTGCACTGGCAGGCGGACTCTTAACCACTGCACCACCAGGGAAGTCCATCTTGTCTGTTTTAAATAACTCAATCTTTTTGGGAAAATGCTCAGTCTTTCAGATTTTCTGTTTCTTCCCCATGCTTCTTTGCAACATAATGGAAATTGTTTCTAAGTATTCGAAAGAGTTTAATGTAACTTCTTGGTGTCAGGAGAGAAGGTTTGTCCAGATCCTCATGGAGTCCTTTGGCTCTGGCCCCTGGACTGATATTCACTGAGGTACAGTTGGTCCCACTTGACCTTTTGGGCAGAAGAGTTCAGATTTATGATTTCCTTAGTCCTAACCATTTATGAAACTGAAATCTTTACACACTGCACTCTCATTGCATGATGACCTCAGGGCTCTGCACAACCATGATTGTATCAATTCTAAAGTTTCTCCTGTGCAAGCTGGAGGACTGGATCACCTTCAGGCTATATGCAGGCTGAGGAAACCAGGGAGGCCGCTGCTGGTTGAGAGGTAGAAGGAAGAGCTGGGCATCTGGGGGCCAGCAGTACCTCTAGGTGACACCCAGGGAAGCTGACACCTCATGCTGTGGTACTTAGGTTCTTTCATAAAAGTCTGATTCTTTCTCCAGGGGTTCCTCTCTGCACTGTCCATCCTCTTTTCTCATCCAGGAAGAGACTATCCAGTGACACTAATTAGAAGACTCAGTGAAGAATAAGAGGAGACGATGGGGTCAAGATACACTAGGAAGATTAGAGTCATACGGATTTAGTTTGAATTTGGTGGATGAGTAGTTGAAGATGACGTCAGCATTTGTTGCTTGGGTGATGATGTAGTTTGTGATGCCATCAGTCAAAATAAACAGTATAATGAGTTTGGAAGTAAATTTAGTAAGGCTAGTTTGGGTAATTTTCTTAATCCCTTTGGTCTGCTATAACAGAATACCATAGATTGAGTGGCTTATGAAACAACAAAAATTTATTTCTCAAAAAAAATTTATTTCTCACAGTTCTGGAGGCTGTCAGGTCCAGCATCAAGGCACTGGCAGATACTGAATTTCATTCTTTGATGTTTGTCTTCTTGCCTCACATGGTAGAAGGAGCAAGGTTGCTCTCTGGGGTCTCTTTTCAAAGGGCACTCATCCCATTCATGAGGGCTCCATCCTCATGACCTAATCACTTCCCAAAGTCCCCACCTCCAAAGACCATAATATTGGGGATTGAGTTTCAACATACGAATCTTGGGAGGGAACACAAACATGCAGTCTTCTGCACTAATAGAGAAGGAACTTTACTGAAGTCTTTTTAATATGCTTTGCTATACTCAATGGAATATTCTCATCTCTCTTTGCCTGTCCAGGGAAAATTTAAAAATCAAACCATTACATGCTATTAATTTTGTAAACTTACTGGGAACATATAGAAGTGTGGATCTTTAAATTTGAGATCTAAGCAAGGTAAGGACGAAGTTTTCAACAAAGTGAAAATACGCCACATTTTTACAATCCATGTTTGTGGCGGGGGACGGTCACAAACATACTAAATATGTCATTAATTCAAAAGTCAGTTCTATGTGTAGACGTTAGTATTTTCTCCCTCTGGATTTTCTAATCTGTTTCAAATAAAGGGTTAAAAGTAATTGTTACTGAACAATGAACAGGAAAATAGGTAGTCAGCTCCAATAAGAGTAACAATTCTGAAGAGGTGTTCATTTACAAGAAACATGTTTAATCTATTAGCTTGTGCAGAGCTACACGTGATTAGATAATCTGTGCAGGCACTTGTCTGGCAATTGGGAAATCAGTCACTTTCCTGCTATGGCAACACTTCTGTTCTCCATTTAAAAGCTTATATATTTAACTGCATATATCCAGAGACTTGTAGCATCTCAGGGGGTTAGCAAGCTTTAAGTATGTCTGCATCTACAAATATAGGTATGTCAACATTTTGGCCCTCTTGGTTATACTAAAACCCCCAGTAAAAACAGCAGACATCACAAATGGCTGCATCATTAGACAATGCTGTGCAGCAGAAGGATCACTAGGTTCTAGCTCCTTTTCCTCCCCCCATTTACTATGACCCTGAAAAAGCCATGATTCTTTTCTGAGCCTCATTTGTTATATCTGTGAAATGAGAGAGTTTCACCAGGAGCAACATAAGAATAATTCATATCTAAGTTCTTTAAGCCAAGCCTGCATGTGCTCTCTAATTCAGCATTTGGGTTGAACATAATTCTTTTTTTTTTCTCCAAAATCTGTATAGTGTTTTTTTAATCTGAATAAAAAACTGTGAGATAGATATTAAGTCTGCTCTAGAACTGAGGAGACTGTGGCTCAAAAAAGTTCAGTTGAGAAAAGATTGGAGATGGGGTCTGTTTGACTCCAAAGCTTGTGTGTTTCGTGTTATTTCATATTGTCTCATTAAAGGAAAAATAAAGAAATGGAATAAAGGCATTTCATAGAGTTGGCATATTTTTTTTTTAACATTTAATACGATTTTACAACTGCAAGGCCTTTGGCTAGAATAACAGCTTTACTTTTAGCATCCATAATTATTCATTTATTCAACTGGTGTTTGACTCTTAAAGAGTCTTCACAGTTGAGTCTCCCTCCTTTTCAAATATGCTTTTAGGACTTGTAAGTAAATAACATGACCTAAGACTAAAGGTACATCTTCTGGCCAAGAGATGGAGAAAATTAGGACAACTTTCTGAATAATTTAGACACAAAATAATGTTATTTACGTTTTAGATGATGAAAAATGCTGTTTAAATGCTGTTTTAAGTCGTGGCAAAGGTTGGTTTAAAAAAATCCTCTGTCATCCACATTCAAAGGGCTAGTAGAGACCTCTTATTTATGAAATCTTCCCATCCTGAAGCTCGTTAGCTGCAAATACGTTGCGGATGTTTTACTGCAGGGTCAAGGAACTGAATAGTGAGGAATGATTCAGTAATTCTAGCTACACACACAGTAGGCACAGTATACACAATCAGCTCATTTGAGTCCTAAGCCTCTCATGAATTGATTCAGATGCTGACTCTGCCCTTTAATAGCTGTTTGACTCGAGCTAAGTCACTGAGGAATCACACTGCTCCTCAGATCTTCTCACTAACAGCTCAAGTTGCTTTGACAGATATCTTTTGCCTTTGAGGTAATATTTTTTCAAAATAATGGGCATGGAGCACATTAAAAGGCTTTTAACGTATCAATTGTTACTATAACGAAAACATCCAAATTCCCATTTTTAAATTCCAGCCAAGTTTGTGGTTATTGTTTATTTGTTCATTTTTAAACAAGCTAATTATTTTGTCTGAACACAAATACAAGCCCAGTGGGAGCCACAAGGCAGGATTCTCTTGTATGGAGCCCAGGGTTGCTCTTGAGTGCAATTGGCAAAGGGGAAAAAATGTTTGATGTTAATCCGAAATCTTCCTGAAAGGCTGTACACGATTTGAGGATGGATTAGGTCTCTATGGGTGCCTAGGTAATTTTTATACACAGTTGATTTTAGAAAGAACTTTTATTTAGAGCTGCTTTTATGCCAGTGATGGGGCAGGCCACACCACAATTATACATTTTTAGAAGGGAGGATCCTTTGATGACAGATGTAATTTCTACCCCTTCATTTTCCCCCAGTTAAAAGATTAACATTTAAAAACCCTTTGAAAATGGTTTGGTCCTTTTTGCAAATGTGAATTTTTTTGAGTCTTGAGGATATTTATGCAGGCTGTAGTTTTTATTGGAAAAGAACACCCCAGGGAGTTAATTCCTTTTCCTTATCCAAAATAGAAAGGGTGTGGGCTTTCTTCCTTTGATGTAGATGCATGAGGCATACCTCCTCCCTGACACTTCTGGGGACTTTAGTGTTTCATGCTGTTCAGACTTGGCCATGAGCATCCCATCTCTTCTCCCTGTCTTTCCCTTAAAATATGTAAACTGTTTTGCATTTCTCAGGCCAAATGTGATCTTGGGTAAATTATACTGAAGAAGGAAGACTGCAAAGTATTTTCATAAGTGGGTTTTCAAGACTTCAGAAAATCAATTTTGTCTTAAGAGAAAGCGCTAGACACCCTTATTAGCTGCTCAGTTTTGATGACCTCGGGTGGATGCAGGTAAGTTCCGTGATTCTCGGCCTTGTGAAATTCTAGTTATATATACATATTCACCCACGTAAACTTGGAGTATTATATTCTTTAATCAAAACATGATTACAATAAAATTTCAGTTTTTGTCAAAAAATGTGTGTGTGTATAGTCTCTTCCTGTAAGTAATTCTCCATTTTCCCTTATTATAGACGTTAGGATCTGTAGTTAATCCTTTCTGAACATTTCCTCTATGCAAAGCACTCTGCTAAGTACGTGCCTTAATATGCTCATTCACTCCTCATAAGAATCTTGAGGTAGACATTTTTCTACAAGGAAATCAAGACTGCCTTCTGCACATTCATACAATTAGAAGAAGACAAATTCAGGACTGACATCTGAGGTTCATCTCACAGCAAGGCCAGTGTTTTAGGCACTAATTTGTTTAGCCTCTTCAGCTGAGTGCCTTGAGTCGCAGGTCTCAGAGTGCCTCAGAAATTCAGAACATTTTTTAACTCCGTGAATTGTAATTTTGTTAGAATGAATGGCTGGGTATTTTCATGTTCTTCCTACCGCTCCAGTCCTATCGCCGACTTTTGGAATCCCTTCAGTTTTTCTGCATTTCATATTATAACTTAGTTTTTGTTCTAAGCTAGAGTGGGTTTAAAGTAAATTGATCGTTTTAAAATTTTGAGGAGAATAATGCAATGAAAAGTGATGATACCTAGGGTAGGCACAGACACAGTGCTGGCAGATGTGTCACTGTGCTCCTCCTCCAGACTAGAATGACGGGCTTAGAAAGCGTTTCTTGTGCTCTTAGGCCTGAAGGAGAGAAGACGGTCAAACTGGATGGTAGTTCGCTTTAGGAATCAGACTCGTTTCCCTGAAAAAAGTTGAAGGCCACTTTCCCTTTTCAAATCACTCTTTTTCTTCTCACTTATATTCAGTTTCAGTTTTGTGAACATATATACAACTCAATGTAGGAAGCCCTTCTATTTGGGGTCAATGGTAATTTATAGATTAATTATATACCAAAGTAAAAAAAAAATAGATAAGAAAATCATAAAGACTTTTATTTAAATGTATAATACTTATTATAATCTAGTCTTTGATAATTTCTATAGCCCTATGAAAAAGATATATAGGCTTTTCCTATTATGTAGGAAACTCAGACACTGAGGCACAGAAGTGCCGTTTGTTTGCTTGGTGTCACTGTAAGTATTAGATAGTTTAACTGGGTGTGAATGTCAGCCAGAGCTGCTCACAGGAGCATGGTAATATAAACCCTGCACTTCTTTTGAAATAAATTATTGTCTGTTTAGGAATGAAACGTCAGAATGTTTCTTTTTCTTTAATTAAGAAGTTCTAGAAGGTGTCTATGAATCTAGCAGATGGGAAGGCCATTATTTTCATTTTGTTCTCCCTTCATCACAGACATTGCCTGGATTAGTGGGTTTTTAAATGATTTTTCCCTCAACTTTTACCCCCACCTATAGTGGAGGTTATAAAAATTGCTCAAATTTCATTCTCTTCCAGGTTTGTCATCAAGATCATCTGGAGACAATGAGATAAAGACTAAAACTCTTAACACAACACCCAAGGTCCTTCACATGATGTAACCTCGCTTTCTTTTCAGCCTCATTGCCCACTATTTATGCCTACAGCTTCTTGAATTCATCATGCTTAGTTGTATATCTGTGTTTTTTAAATTAGTTTTTATTGGAGTATAGTTGATTTACAAGGTTGTGTTAGTTTCTGCTGTACAGCACAGTGAATCAGTTATACATATACATGTATCCACTCTTTTTCAGATTCTTTCCCCATATAAGTCATTACAGAGTATTGACTAGAGTTCTCTGTGCTACACAGTAGGTTCTTATTCGTTATCTATTTTATATATAGTAGTGGGTATATGTCCATTCCAATCTCCCAATTTATCCGCCCCCCCCCCATATCTGTGGTTTTATCCATACTCTTCTTTTTTGCCTTTCAAGCCTTAATTCCACCCTCTGAACTGATTTTCAAGACTGTGTAGACAACTGCCTAACTAGTCCATGCCTGTAGATTCTCTATTTGTTTTTTCTGCCTTTACTGTAATGTATAACCTGCCTTTCTCTACTATATAATAACAGTGAAGTTATTTATTGAATTGTTTTGTAATCTGAGCACTGTCCTAATCACTTTTCATACACTATGTAAATGGCCTATCATAAATATCTGACATTGCTATTAACACTCTCCCTCCCCACTACAGATGAGGAAACTGGGCACACGGTTAGTAAATGACAGACAGCATTTTAAATTCAGATCAATCTGCTTTAAAGCCCAGACTTTTGACCAGTAAACATACTACCTCAAGTCTATGAATTAAGAAAGAGGAAGTTCAGTGTCTTATTTATTTCTGTATACCAGTTCCAAGCCCTAGGCATGATGTTCGTGGATACTCAGTTAATGTGGAAAGAGAGATGCACACTTGGCAGTGTCTTTCTATGTCTTTGGGACGTTAGTGGGCTTTCAATCCCAGGAAAACTTGTTGTTAAGGAAATAAGATGTTATAACCTGTGGGCATATATCTAAAGTGATGCTGGGCTTCCCTGGTGGCGCAGTGGTTGAGAGTCCGCCTGCCGATGCAGGGGACACGGGTTCGTTTCCCGGTCCGGGCAGATCCCACATGCCGCGGAGCGGCTGGGCCCGTGAGCCATGGCTGCTGAGCCTGCGCATCCGGAGCCTGTGCTCCGCATCGGGAGAGGCCACAACAGTGAGAGGCACGCGTACCGCAAAAAAAATTAATAAATAAATAAAGGGATGCTGCCAGATCATATCCTAATAAAAATAAAATTTAAATTTATTTATTGCTCACTTGTGCTTACATGTACTAACTTGATTATTACAATGATCCTTTATGGTAGGTGCTGTTATGTCCCCACTTTACAAAGTGGGCTGCTGAGGTACAGCGTGGTTAAGTTGATGTACATGGTCACATAGCTAGTGAGTGACCGAGCTCAGACTGGAGAATGGTGGGCATTTGGGCTCCAGAGCCCCCACCTCCAACCACTGTGCATACAGCCTCCACGCAAACAGTCCTCTCACCATCCTGTACCTTCTAATGGAGGGTCCAAGGGAGCTGTCTGACCATTCTTGCATCCTTTGACTAAGAATATGCAGGCATACACACTGCTTTCTTTGTTGCTTCCCTGAAAGTGCAAAGTCTTCGTTTGCAGGAAGTAAATGATAATCTTATAAAGAATAAATAAAAAACAAACAAAGGACAAGTCTAGATGTACAGTCAGAGCCTAGGGAACTGAGCCTGTTTTTTCTTCTCTATGAAATTGAGTGAGGGTGGTAATACTTGACATTGCTACCTCTAGCCCTTTCCAGTCTGTGGACATGTATGCCAGGTGGTCTTCGTATAATATATGCTCTTCTGTCTCGTGGGGCTGTTACTGCTTGTACTTCTCCTTTTCTAAATTATAAAGCTCCTTGTACATAATTTCCTCTAATCACATACCTTTAGCAGGTGGTAGTAAATGATGGTTGAATTATATAATAGTAGAAGATGAAACAACAGCAGCTCCCATTTATTGAGATCCTATTAAATGCCAAATGATTGACACATATTTTCTTGTTTAATAGTAGTAATCATATTAGTTTCAATCAAATTCATCGTAAATGCAAGCAAAACTGCTAAAATAAACAGCTTCATATCCCTGACTACTGAATTCTTCTGTCTTTCAACAAATGTTTCTCAAAAGGTTACCAAACATTGGGCCCTATTCTGAGCAATGAAGACACAATGATAATTTCAGAATAAAACAAACAACCTTTGATCTCAGGATTTATGAAGTTTACAGTTTAGGGATTTCGAAGGCTGACCAAGTTCCTTTCCCCCTTAGGTATTTTTCCACCCTACCTACCTCCACACTCTGGTTCTACTTTATTGTCTCTTGAGGAAGGGGATGGAAAGGGTTCAGAGTAGCTTCTGTACCTCCATTTCAGTTTGAGCTATGTTGGAAGCAGGTGGAAGGGCCCTCTGTAGATTTGCCTTGGGCCAGCAGGAGCATTTTGAACCATCTAAAAATTGCTATATTTAATGACATTTCCCTTTCCCTCGTCTCATATTCCCATCAGCTGCAGTCAGTCCTCTCTGGGAGGCTCTGATTAAACTTGGAATTTGAATGATAAAGAGAGGGTAAATTCCGCTCATGTCATGATCAGAACTTTGATAGTAAGTGAATAATGACTAGTTTTCACAACCTCGTTCCTATGTTTCTCTTCCTAAATCTGTATGTAAAGGTCATTTCCTCTGCTTATTGTTAAAATTAATTCAGTTAATGTAATAATGAATGTTTATGCAGCCTTTATTATTTCAAAACCCTTTATTACTCATTGTATCTTTGGATTCTCACCCAAACTTTGTGAGGTGGATATTTATCATCCCCCTTTTACGTGATGACGTAATTAAAGAGGTGATGAGGATGCCTAAGTTTACCACTAGTAAGGAGCATTCCATGTGTTTGTACTAACAATATTGCCATTACTCAGAATAGATATCAAGACCATCGTTTGCTGCTGTGTGTGTGTATTTGAGTGAGAGACAGAAAAGAGATTAGCGAAAAGGGGAGAAGGAGACCGAGCATGGGAGAGAAAAAATGTAATTTCAACTGATTTTCCAGATCTGAATCCAGACCTCAGATCCCTTTAATGGCATAAAGGTTTTTGGTTTGTCTGGACAGGGAAGGAGCGAAGGAGAACGTTGAAAAAGAGCCAGTTGCTACAGATGACTAGGCAGAGAAAATGTTCAGTGTTGCTAGGAGACCAGTTCTGCCATCAGGCTCAGGAATGAGAACACATCGGATGGAGGGCACTGGGCTGGAATTCACGTTTGACACAAACCATTGAATCACACATGCCAGTGGGGCTGAGTCAGAATCAACCAGAGCTAAAAACCCTCTAAAATGTATTTGAGGGAACTAAGAGGTTGCATGAGAAAGTGAGAGAAAAAGACATGAAACAAATAGTTAACAATCAAGAGTGTTGGGTACAGAGACAATAGGCTTGTGTTTACATGTGCACACATCCCCTCTCTCTTTACCTTTCCCCTTGTGGCTGTAATGAGATGGGGCTGGTTCTAGAACATTCATACAAGTACAGCTTTTGTAAACATGGGAATTGTGTTTTATAAAATTAGGGGGTCGCTTTCTCTTTATAGAGAAATCTTTCCTGTGAGATTATAAATTTAGAATCCTAGTGTTCTAGGTTTAGATTCAGACTCAATGGGATAAATGAGATCTTAAGTGGTTCAATGACACTTTACTAATGAATAAGTTGAAACTGTACAAGATTAAGTAATTTAGTTAGAGTCACATAGCTTTTTTATAAAGACTGTAGAGTAAAATCCAAGTGTCCTGACTTGTAGGTTAAATATCCTGTTTTTTTTTTGTTGTGGGGATATTTTTTAATCTAATGACAAATCATTCACTGAATGATCTGCTTCAATAGCTGATCCTTACACAAAAAAAGCAAACTGCCCTCAAAAGCATTCTTTGTAAGTCCTCTTTATCATTTTAAAAATATAGGCAAAGTCCTGATTCACCAAACAGTCTTATTTGTAGCTCATTTGAGGTATGGCTTTAGTTCAAAAAGAACAAAAGTCTTTGGCTGCACTTGGACTGTCTGTTTCCATTATCACAAACATCTCTTCCTTTAGCTCACGATTATGAAAGCATCCATACCCCACTGCACCACTGGCTTTGAAAAAAGAAATTCAGTTGCCATCAGCCAAGCCTTAGAAATTCTGGCCGTGCTGTTTGCACTTGTCCTACTTTCGTTGACCACACTGTAGTTTCTGGGCACACAGCTGTCATTTTCCTTCAGTCGTGCCCACCAGAGTTGCAGTGGCAGCCACAGTTCCCAGGCCACATGACAGGGTGCATTCTAGGCCTTAGTGGTTGATGATCTTTTTACTGTCTACATTCAAGCATGCCTGTAGCTGATTAGCTCAAACTTGCCTGGAAGTTGAAAGGAGGCAGATGGTTTGTGGTTCATTGTGAGGAATAAGGTCTTCTCAGAGCTGTGCAAACTGGAATGACACCCAAGCCATTGCAACATTTCTTATCTGTAGCACTCAGGAGTTGGGGTGAGAGGTTAGCCTCAGTGACCTTTCATATTTCCTTCTAGCTCTGCTGTGAGTCCGTAGGAGCAAGCCAGGGGTCAATGGCTGGATTCACTTTTAATCTTTTTCACGTACGCACAAAAAATTGCACAGGTTGTAAGTCACAAACTGCACATCTATTTAACAAAGACTGTTTACCAACATCTGCCGTCCATTCAAAATTCCAAATTAGATACCTGTGTTTCATTAGCGCCAAATTCTGATAATCAACATTTTTACAGGGTTGATTACATGCTACTGTTTATATCATCTTTTTATATAATCATGTGATTTTGGTTTTGCTATTTGCAGTCATGTAAATGCAGTTTAAGAACAGTACAGGAAGGTAGTAACTATGACATGAAGCTGTTACAATAGGAGTTTAAGAATAATACTTATTCTTAAGTGATTTAAGAGCAATATTTATTTTTCTGGAAAAATATATGCTCATTGCAGGTAATTTGCAAAATACAGAGAGGCAAAGTACAAATAAGAAATCTAAATCTAAGTAGTCAATACTTAGTCAGCTTCATCCCCTAAGCCTAGCCATTTGTAACACTTTAATGTAAACCATTTCAGATATGCACACACTGCATGTTCACATGTACTTAAACAAAATTTGAATCATATTGTGCATGTTGTTCTGTAACTTTTATTAATTAAAAAACATAAAATAGACCTCTTAAAGTTTTAAATGGCTATAATGTAACTATTATATGAATATATTATAATCTATTTAACAAATACCTGCTTAGTTATTTGAGCTGTGTACAGTTTTACACTCTCATAAATATTGCATGATGCTCATTATTTAATTTAAATATTCATTTGTCATCATTTTTAAAAAATATATTCCTAAGAGTAGACTTGCTAGATCAAATAGTATGCATGCTTTAAGACATTTGATACATAATGCCAAATTGCCCTTGAGAAAGTTGGTATCACTTAATACTCTAAATATTAAAGAGGCTGAATATCTGTTTCCTAGAACCACTGCCAGCTTTCTAAATTATACTTAAATAAAGGAAACTATGACAATTTGATGGATAAAAAGTACATCTTGTTTTAATATGCATTGTTGATTATGAAATATAAAACATCTTTAAAAATGTTTATTGATCATTGCTTATGCCTTTTGTCCATTTTATTGAGGTATTGATTATTTTTCTTATTGCTATATAGGATGTACTTTATGACTAAGGATATTAATCCTGCACATATTTTTCTTAGTTCGTCATTGTTTCTTGAATTGTTTATCACCCAAACTTAGATCTGAGATCAGAAGATTTACCCAGAGCTAATTTGAAATAAATCCTAAATACTAGAAAAATAAATCCCCTTTTTAATCACTGTCAGAGGACTCTTTCACATTTGCAACTTTTTCTTTTTGATTTCAACATGTGTGTGCCTAGAAAGACCCATGAATAGTACAAGAAGATAGTGAGTATGATCTTTTCTGGAACGAAAAGTAGTGAAACAGTCCAAGAGTGCTTTTAAAATCCTCATTGGAATAATTTGAATAGTAATTATCTTATTTTTAACTTTTCTAATCAAAAGTTTGGTTACTGTCTAAAACAAATCATGACAGCTAAAGCCAAGCTCATGGAACTTTGCTTAGTTCATCAATTTCAGTGCAAAGATGTCATCCTGGAACACGTTGGTATTTATTGAGGAAATTAGGTACATAGATTTGATGTATCTCTTGGAGCCTAGTGGGAAAAAAATGTTCCAGAATCCAGAATTAGAGCCAAGTTATCTTACTTTCTAAAATTTCTCTAATAAATTATTTTCCTTGATTTAATTTATTCTGCTTTTAAATCATTGAAAAAGATCCTGTGCAGTCTATGTTTAATATGTTCTGCTCTGGTCAGCTTAAAGACCAACATTTTGGGCTTAACTAACAGAAATTAATGAAGTGAGGGCAACACATAAACATGAAAGATGAAGCTGTAGCAAGAGTCTGGAATTTGAGGCAGGTTTGAGGTAATGGAAATTCCTGCTTCAGGCAGACAATGTGTTTTTACTAAAGATAAGTTTTTGAGAGGCCTGGCTGTGAATATGTCTTGTTAAAAATAAGAATGTTTAATGTGGGAAGGAGAAATGACTATGTAGATAGTCAAGATTTATTGTCCCATAAACTCTTGCCTCCTTGCTGTACTCCCTCCTTGGATGGGGTGCTCTTGACAATGCTGGAGAGAAAAAGGAGAGGCAGCATGACTAAGAGAAATCCCCAGGACTCTTTCGGAGGACACATGGCTTTTTGTAACTAGAAACTCACTGGACATTCCTAGAACTCAGTTACCCTAAATGCAAGACGAGAAAGCTGAACCAGATTCTTTTTAGACCCCCTTCTACATCTGCTAATGTACTATGACTTCTAAGAGAATGAGATAGAGGTCATGAGATGAGTACAGTCCCATCTTGTCACAGTCAAGTCCATCAATCCACCAGCTTCTGTAGGTAGATAGACACTGCTTCTTTCCCTCCTATCTCAATACTAATGGTAATGATAATAATAATATGAAAGGAAATAAAATAAATATTCAAAATCAACATTAGATCAAGATTTTTTACTAGTACCCTGGATCCAGCCCATTTCCTCTAGCCTTCCAAAGGATTTCATGCTTACATTATCCTTTTTTTCTCTTCTACATCATCAGTTTCTCTGTAGTCACTGGATGACTGCCATCAGCTCACAAACCTACCTGAATGCACCCATCTTAAAACAAATAAACCACCTTTGACCTTACTTTTCCTCCATTATTATAACTTTAAAAACTTGTCTGGACTTTCTGTCTCTACTTCCTCTCTCTCACTTTCCTCAGTACTCATGTTAGATTTCCATCTATACCATGCACTGAAATGGCACTCATAAATGTCCCCCGTGGTCTACACCTTGCTAGAACGGATGGTCAGTTATCTGACTTCAACTTCTTGACCTCTCAGTAGTATTTCACACATTGCATCTTGAAACCCTCCCTTCTCTAGCCATTCTTTCCTTCACTCTTGCTAGACTTCCTTCTGTTTAACTGGCTGTTTTCTATCTCCTTTGCTGGATCCTCATTTTTACTTTACTTCTGAATGTTGGAGTGCTTGGGCATTTCAGTCACTGAAGAGATAGGCAGAATTTTAACACATAGGGAGGACTGGGAAAGGAGGAAAAGTGAACGTGTTTAAATTTTATAGGAAAGTTTTCTTTGGCTGGAACTTAGGGTAGGTGAAGAGGAGATTTATTTATAGAAGGAGTTTAAAATGTCCCATCAAATATGTTGTATCTACTTTGAGACTAGGAAAACCCTCAGTTGTTTTTAACCCTGAAGGTCAGTGAAAAGTCAAAGGATGCTCACACCCAGTGAGATTGGTGAGTTAATTAAGCCACACATTGAAAGTAGCAATTTCCTTTTATTGGCAACCATGGAAACCAAAGTCTTAGCAATGCTTCAGAAGAGAAACAAAAAGTGTGTCACCATAGACTTTCTTGTTTTTCTTGGTATACTCTTTCCAAAGGATACAACTCCAGGGCCTGGGGCTAAACCACATAGGGGCCAACATTCATTCCTTAATTACCCGAATAGTTATTGAGTTTCTACTGTGTGGAAGGCACTGATGCGTGAGGCTGTTTTGGACAAATATATCAGAGAATAGAATTTTTGTTGAAACTAATTTAAGTGTCACTTATGAAAATACTGACCTCATTAATATGAAGCATTTTTCATGGTTTCTCAGGATACCACTGGGCATGGAATGGTATGTGTAGCAAGAGTTTAGAGAGTCATAATAGGCGATTACGTTTGGTCTTTGAAAACAAATTGCAACTTCTTTTTTAAAAATAAAAGTCTTACAAATTATACTTTAATTTCATTTTTTGGATGTAAAAGAATAAATATATTGGGCCTCCCTGGTGGCGCAGTGGTTGAGAGTCCGCCTGCCAAGTCAGGGGAGATGGGTTCGTGCCCCGGTCCGGGAAGATCCCACATGCTGCGAAGCGGCTGGGCCCGTGAGCCATGGCCGCTGAGCCTGCGCGTCTGGAGCCTGTGCTCCGCAACGGGAGAGGCCACAGCAGTGAGAGGCCCGCGTACGGCTTAAAAAAAAAAAAAAAAAAATCAATATATAGGAGAACTGAAAATTATTGCCAAAGAAGAAAATTATACATTATGTAGATCAGCAAATATCAGTCTTTCCACTGAGCAAAATAGGAGACCCTTTTGAGTGATAAGCCTTCTCACTCAGGAAATTGCAACTTTGGCTTTTGTGAAACTGCCCTCTCTGCTCCTGTTTCATCCTCCAGGAATATTGCATTGGTAAATTGATGAAATGGTAGTTTTCCAAAGAAACTAATCTCTTACATAGTACTACTCTATGTGTCTTTGCCAGGTTCTTAGAAACGTTGAAAAAAAGTTAAGAAACTGTTCAGTTTTGATATCAGTTAAGGTTTAGAGTGAGCCCAGTTTACTAAATCTGGCATTTTTAATACCCAGCAACTTCTGTGAGAGGAAAAGAGAGGGGGGTGACTGCCCACAAACATCTATATTTGTTCAACAGGCTGAGCATCCCATCTCCTCGTGTGCCCAGACCAGGGCGGGGACCTACAGTGACCATTGGGGTTGAGGTCTCTGGGGTCTTGTCAATATCAGAGGCTGGGACAAGGCTAACTTGCCCACTTTCTTTCCAGTTCTTGTTATTTAGGTTTCTCTTTTAGTTTTAATTGTCTGTTGAAATTCAGCAGGTTACTTTCCTTCTTAAGGTCCTTTTTGAAATGTTTGCTGACAATACATTCTCTTTAAAGTTCTGAGAAAGGATGCTTTAAGTGATTTCTAAAATTTATCTTAAGCAGCTTTTGTAAATACTTAAAAAAAAACTTTTTGTCAGACACTTATGGGTGGGAAGAATCATAAATATGTGGTTAGTAGGTGAATGGGCCAGCATCATAGGTAAATTAATATTAAATACCAGAGAGTAACACAGAACCACTATGTATCCAAAGAGAAACCCTAGAGAAATTGAGCTGACATAGAATAGTGGAAAGGGCACTGAAAATTTGTCACTGGGAGTTTTTGTCGCTAATTATTTCTTTTTCTTTTGTTTTGTGTGTGTGTGAGGGAAATAATGACTGAAAGGGATATGAGAATCACACAAGGATTTGTCTAGTTTCTTCTGTGACAGAAACATGGAACTCAAGTTTCTAGACTGTAGAAAAGGACCTCACGGTTATTCATATTCCTCCTTCCTTCTTCCTTCCCCTTTCTCTTCATTTACTATTTATTCAATAAATATTTCTTGAAAGACATGTGCCAGGCATTTTACTAGGTAAAAAGATGAGTCAGACTCAAATTACGTCTACAAAGAGCTAAGAAACTGATAATTAAAGCTAAGTGTCAAGATAAACTACTGTGGATATAGTAGAGAATTACTGTTCAGCTAGTGACTTTCAGAGAAAGCTTTACCCAGAAAGTGACATTTGAACTGGATCTTGAAAGGTAGGAGGGGAAGGCATTCAGAAGACATTCTAGGTGGGAGGAACAACATGAGCAAAAGGCCAGATGAGGGATCTCTGATGCTTTTTTGTTTGTTTGTGTGAGTTTTTTTATTTTTTGTGTGAGTTCTGAATAGACAAGGCTGGAGATGTAGGTTGCAGCCAGATTGGGCATGAGTTTGAATGGCCCATTAAGAAATTTGTAATGTAGATGGTGAGTCTTAAATGATTTAAGTAGAGGAACTTCACTATCAGATTTGTTTCATTAATTAGACAATAGATTGTAAGAGGACAGTCTCATGGGAGACTGAATAGGAGGCAATTGCAGTAGTCCAGAAAGGCTTTCTCATATGGTGACAAAGGCAGATATGATGACCAAATATTTCTGGGGTGTTATATATAAAACTAAGGGAATGGTAAAATAAACCAAACAATATTTCTTTTTGAATCCAAAGTTGACCAAGGATTTGGCTGGAGAGAGGGAGAGAGAGAGAGAGAGAGGGTGAGAGCCTTCAGTTAGAATTCCGAAGGAGCAGGTACAGAAAAAAAAGCAAAACAAAACTCTGGGTCTTTATTAACATAACTCTGGCTGTTGTAAAAGATAAACTCCTAAATCTCAAGCCTTAACATAATAAAAGCTTATTTCTTGTAAAAAGTCCACGTGGTGGTGGGGAGTGGTGGCAAGTACTGCTCCTCTACCATCTTCAATAAATGGCTTCCAAAGTAATCCTGGATATCGACATTGGTCAGCCAGCTGGTAGACAAGGGAAGAGAAAGTGCAGCATTATACGGGAGATTCTTTTGGGTAAACCTGGAAATGACATATCTCTTGTATCCATACTTCACTGTCTAATTCAGTACTGTGACAGTTAATGCAAAGGGGCTGGAAAATTTGCTCTAGCTTCCTGCTCAAGGTGAAAGGAAAGCAGGTTTAGTGAACAACCAGACAGACTTTGAAATACTGGCATTGTCCGCACTGATCTTAGGAGACACTGGATTCTTCCATGGAGACCATGCTCTCCTGGAGACCTTGGACATCTTGCATTCCGGGGCAAGGAGATTTTAGGCAGGGAGTCCTCCAACCCCGGTGAGCCAACCTACCAGAAACCAACAGCCCAGACTCTCTGTGCAAAAGCAGGCTTGACCTTGAAGATGAAATTAGCTGAACAGCCGCTTCAGTCTCCTGTTCGTACCTAACATGCCTGCATTACATTTTGAATTTGTTCTGTATCTGAAGGCTTTGTTCTGTGCCTGAATCTTGCCCGGCACAAAACAGGAAGGCTTACTTTATGGTTCTCCAATAGGTCATCCTGCTAGCTCCCCTTCCAGGAACATGCTCAAGATGCTCTGTTAATTTAAAGGAGCTTTACAAAATTATACAGAATGACTCAAATTTCATCATGTTAAAATGTGGGCATCTTTGATTTTTAACATATGCACGTTTGAACCATCAGATCACTTCAGTAAAGCCTGGAGCTATGCCATTATTTGCTCTGCACCTATTCTTGGTGCCTACCAAAGTGTCTTGCACACCCTGACTCTCAATAAAAATAGGTTAAAACAATAAATACATACGTGAATTCACAAAGACTGGAAATGAGAGATGTTAATGGTATTTATATCAAGTTACAAAATAAGCCCCTGCTTGAACCTGTCAGCTCTAGTCTCTCAATATTCATGTCGCAATATGATTCATTTGTCCATTCAGCCTTGCCCTGTCTCCTGACTCACTCCTCAGAAAGGATCAGAGATAAAATGACCTAATTTTGTCCTAGAATTTTGTTATTGAGAATTTTTATGCTCAAATTATTTTGTTTTACTTTTTTATTAGGGTTGATTTAAATTGAACTGTTTCCATAGATACATAATTAAATATAAACAATCTCACATCTAACTCATCAGGGAAGAGAGAATGGAGGCTCCTCAATTTCTTTCCTTGCAGAAAATAGTTAAGAAATGAGCTGTTCCTGGGGCTTCCCTGGTGGCGCAGTGGTTGAGAGTCCGCCTGCTGATGCAGGGGACACGGGTTTGTGCCCTGGTCCGGGAAGATCCCACATGCCGCGGAGCGGCTGGGCCCGTGGGCCATGGCCGCTGAGCCTGCGCGTCTGGGGCCTGTGCTCCGCAACGGGGGAGGCCACAACAGTGAGAGGCCCGCATACCAAAAAAAAAAAAAAAAAAAAAAAATTAGCTGTTCCCTTTAAGGCCTCTGCCTCTCTCTTCCCACTCATTTCCCTGCAGATCTGGAGTGACAGCTTAAGTTCCAGAGGCAGCTCAGAGGGTCTCTGCTGGTTCACCACAGGCTTCACTCACTCCAAGAATAATATTCACTATAATCACAACAACCATGACAATGAAGAGGAGGACACTGGACACATTTACATGTCACTGAACACCAGGGGTGGAAACTTTATTGAAGCACTATCATCTGAATCTCTGACAAAGCACATACCTGGTATTTAATAGAACATAAAAAATTCAAACAGAGCCTTTCAAACCAAAAAATGCAAAACAGAAGTCTTGGAGGCAACTGCAGTTATGACTTTTAAAAATAATTTTTTTTACCAAGCAGTGTCTGGTGGAGTTGTCCTATTTAAAGAGAACCATTAGTACTGCAGTCTGTCCCTAATAGCCAAATTAATTGACCTGTGTGAGAGTTTAGCAAAATATCTTTGTCCCAAGAACATTTCCTTTTGGCTTTGGCATCCTGGGAAGTAGGATTCTGTGCTCGGGCTTGAAAATGAAGAATTCCGAGTCTCTCCAGGGCAGAATTACTGTTTACGTTTTAATAACCCACAGCTCATGCTATCTGCAGACTATTCGTCACTGACTAACTAGAAGCAACCTGTCCTTTGCCAGTAGCTGCGTTCCACACGTGGCACATTTTTCATAGATTCTGAAGCAACCTGTAAAGGTAGAACTCTTAACTTTGAAGTAAAACATCTCAGAAGCCATTTATTGGAGAATTTGGTTTGGACCCTGTATATGGGCTTAATAGAAAAATAACTTGATATAACTTCTTTAAATACATAAAGTAGGGCTTCCCTGGTGGCACAGTGGTTGGGAGTCCGCCCACCGATGCAGGGGACACGGGTTCGTGCCCCGGTCCGGGAAGATCCCACATGCCGCGGAGTGGCTGGGCCCGTGAGCCATGGCCGCTGAGCCTGTGCGTCCGGAGCCTGTGCTCTGCAACGGGAGAGGCCACAACAGTAAGAGGCCCGCATACCGCAAAAAAATAAATAAATAAAAAAAATAAAGTAATGGAAGCTTAGAACTCAACATAAACAAAATTGTCCCATAGGATTTTTATGTGGCTCCCAACTACTCCCTGCTTCCACACTCTCATTCTTGCTCCCAATGCTGGTTTTATACCACTTTAGCCTTCTCTTCTCACCAGTTCATTGTCTCAGGAACTTGCTCCCTATTGAAGTCCTTGGTGATAGTTGGAGTAGAGAATGGGGTTTGCAGATATAAGAGATATTTATATTTATGACGGAAAAATCACTCACTTTGAAGCAAGATATCATTAGCCCCATTTTACAAATGATAAATCCAGGCCACAGAGAGCTTAAGATACTTAAGATACTCACCCAGGCTAGTAAGTAGAAGAGCTGGGATTTCAACATAGGCAGTGTAGCTTTGCTTTGAAAATGCAATGTTCACACATGATAATAGTGCCAGGGTTATTATTAACTGGTAAGTATTCACTGGACATCTATTAAGCCCACAGCATACAAGTATAGTTTTCCAACATTCAGTGATAGAGCAACGGGTAATGCATCGCCCATTGGGTTTCAGTTAGCAGAGCTTGCTCTTGAGAATAAGAAATTATTTTATTCATTTATTCAATTTGAATTTGTTAAATGGGGCTATTCTTGCAAGGCACTCTGAGACTAGAGAGTTAAATAAAATGATGTTTGCAGCAAGGTCTGCAGTAGAAGGGGATATGATATGTCATATACATCTCTTTATGGTACAGGGCACAGGATTAGGAAGTGCCAAAAGACAGGTAAACGTAAAGAGCTATGAGATTCACAGGGAAATATGAAGGTTGAAGGGAGTCCCCACTCCCTTTGTATTTGAGAACAAAGAGGTGGTATTACCGTTGAATTTTGAAGGATGGGTAGCATTTGAATACAGTTGATGTAGGGTGACTGTGATGAAGGATAAACAACAGTCCAGGAAGCTGGGGAAAGAATATCCTTCTGTTTGTTGCACATTGACAAGATTAGTAAAGTATATTATGGTATATCATGGAGGACTTGATAAGAGAGAAAGTTCGTCTATCATTTATTGAGTACCTAATATGTGCCAGGCATTTTACATGCTTTTTCTCATGTAATTCTCACAACCACAAATAGTTGTTGTTTTCTCTGTTTTACCAAGGGAAAAACTGAAGCCTAGACAGACTAAGGAACTTGCCCAAGGTCAACTGGAAATATACTAGGATTGGAATCCAGGCTTGCATGGATCCTAACATATGTTCTTTTTACTCCATCATACCCTGTTTCTTCTGAAGGCAATGAGGAGCTCTTAAAAATTTCTTAAGAGAAGAATACATGAGTATATTTACTTCTTAGGCATCAGTTTGCTTACTGAGTAGGAAGGAGGCAACACTAAGAGGTACTGGTGGCCTCAAGCAGGGTATTAGTAGAAGAATAGAGAATAAGAAACGGTCTGTAGGACATTGTGGAATTGAAATCTGCAAGGCTTACTATTATTTGGATACAGTGCGGGGGGGGGGGGGGGGGGCAAACACAA
>NW_006785778.1:199622-200020 GCF_000442215.2 Lipotes vexillifer
GGGGGGGTTGGTAAACACAAACTGGGTGAGTTATTTCTATCTCTGAGTTCTGTGGTTAAACCCACATTCCCATCACCCTGCTGCAGATCTTTGTAATGCCCGACCTTTCCTTGAGCCTTTGTTCTCACTTCTACCTTATCATCAGAGCTTTTCATTAAAAACATTGAACCATCTAGCAGTAAATAAAGTCCACCCATAAGCTGGTGACATCAACCTTACAATGGAATGTGCAGCCTTATGGGACATCAGTTCTCCCTCAGTTGAGATCAGTACACAGTAAATTCCCAAACACAGCATACTTTGTGAATGCTGTCGTGAGGCCCAGGGAAAATAAACTGGAGCAGGGATTCTCTGGCAATTATGGGGGAAGAAAGAAGAAGGGGAAGTAGGGAAAGAAG
>NW_006785778.1:200030-200811 GCF_000442215.2 Lipotes vexillifer
GAGTTTTGTTTTTGATTCCAGCTCAGTCTCACTTTGTAAAGGCTCCATGGTCAGAAACAACAGCATTGGCTGTGCCGAGAGCCCCACCAACAGGAATAAAGCAGGCTTTTGGTGTTACATAAGGGTAATCAAAATAAAGCAAACCATGTAGTCATTCCTGCCATCGCAACCTCCGCTCCCCTACATTTCTAGCGTGCTAATGGGTGGATTTTAGTTTCCAATCCACTCTTATTTCTCTGAAGTTTTTATAATCAGATTCTCCCATTTATGAGATAGTGGAACAAAATAGCACCAAATTATACTTCGATGTGAAATCTTTGCTTTGTCCCTTGGGGATACACTTCATCTCAGGAAGTAGAGATCATAGTCTAAATTAGGCTATTGTGAATAAGATACAGTTACTTAAGAACAAAGAAATGATGACTTGACCAAAAGATGAACAAGGACCAGAAAAAAAAAAAAAAAGGAGCTGGAATTAGAGCAAGTTAAGAGGGAAATACTTCCATGAGTCACTGACTGTTAAAAATATCCAGAATTTTTTTCTTATTTGGCATTGATGGTCCCTTTAATTCCCACAAAATTAGTACATGAGCTTGAATAGATTTTGTTCATTTGTAACTTTCAGAAACTTGGTAGCTTTGGCTGTTGAATGAGTTACAATGTAGATATGAACTTCCTTACAAATCTTAAGCGTAATTTAAAAATAGATACCTAGATTAGGATTTAGCCATATGCTTTATTTGTAGTGGCAGGTATTGTATTTTTCTAATGGCTACCTCTT
>NW_006785778.1:200835-208105 GCF_000442215.2 Lipotes vexillifer
TCTTTCCCTTAACCTCCATGCATTTTAGGAATTTCTAAAGCAGTGAATTTCAGTGAATTCGGTGCCTCCCTCCAAAGGCTGCTTGGAGACAAACATTTCCAGCTATTTGTTAAAATACTCAGGTATTTCTCAGGCATTGTATTAGATTGAAGCAAAATGTTCTCATCAAAACGTTCGAAATGCTTACGTGACATATAAAGCCTATTTTAAAAAATTCTTGATTTTGGCCAAAACCTTAATATCTCAGCAATCCAAGATTATTACTTTGAATTTCTTTATCAACTTGTCAATTGGTAAAAATTTCGTAACTTTTCTTTTAAAAATGGAACCACAACTCAGGGTTAAGTATGGTTTCGCATAGTTAGGTTTTCCCAGTGTAACTTAATTAGAATCATGATGGTACTCCTTGGCCTTACAAAATCTCAGGTTATGAGCAAACACCCTCACTTTCACAGTGTGAGAAATAAGAAGTCAGACTTATAAACAAGTATGTGCTATGAAGAGAGCATGGTTAAGCTTCTTGCAGGATGCAAAAGAAAGTTCAAGAATATATTTGTTCTGTTACCTTAGTTGGCATTCAGTTTTTTCTTTCTTTCTTTTTTATTTTTAAGATTTACTTTATTTATTTATTTATTTATTTATTTTTGTCTGTGCTGGGTCTTAGTTGCGGCATATGGGATATTTTAGTTGCGGCATGCGGACTTCTTAGTTGCGGTTCCGTTTTGTTTGTTTGTTTGTTTTCCACATCCTAAAGACCTCCCAGAACCAGGAGGCCTGCATTAGTGGGCGGTGGCCAGAGCTGTTGGATGGTGTCGGTGGCAGATACAGTGGAGGTGAACGGTTCTGGGAGCCGAGTAGAGCAGGGAAATGAGGATATGAGGATGAATAGGAAAATGTCATTTTTTCCAGTACTGACAGTTCACAGCTTTCTCCTTCCCCTGGTCTTTGCTTCTTTCAAGATGCCACTATGGCTGGAGATGCAGAGGAAGTAAGGGGCTCCATGATGGAAACCAGTGACCTTTTCAATTTTCCATTCTCCAGTGTTGGATGACAATTATGGGCTTTTGACACTGCCTCCTGCAGCTGTGCTGAGAGTGCCACTGTCCATTGCAGCTGTGCTCGGAGTCCCTTACTCCATCTTTCTGTGATACGTTTGCCAAACACATCCTGAGCACCTGCGATGTACATCAGCTTTATAAAAGTGGAAAGTACACAGAACTGCCGCTCAAGGAACATACAGTCAGTGGGGCAGACAGATGTGAAGACAGATCATTATGTTCTGTGGCACAGGTTGGGATACAATGAAGCATATGCCCACAGGGCTACAGAAGCTCAGGGTAGGAAGCCACTGCAGCCTCGCCAGCTGCCACGAAGCAGGTGCCGCCTGTCTGGGCCTGCTTCCTCTCGGGCCTGGCCTTGTCTGAGGACAGTCCTGGGTACCAGGAGGCAATCCAGGAATGTGGTTATCAGAATGGAACTTCCACAACTGGATGTGACTTCTTGGTAGCTAATAATAACGTCCTCCTTCCTCAATCCATTAAGCTAGTAGGACAGCAGGGGAGAAAGGACGCCACAGTGTATCACTACAAAAACTCTCCAGCAGAAGCCAGTTGATTTCTCCCTGAACAAAATCTGGCCTTTGGTGAATTTCCATTTTCTCTGTGCTTTCTCTGCTCTTTCCCCCCCTTCCTTTCATTATCTGGGATGGAACACTGTGACCCTTTGCAACAGGGTTAAAATAACAGCAGTAGCTCAAATGAAGGTTGACATTTGCTGACCTTTTTACATAGTCCCTGTAACTTGTTGTCTATATCAGCAAAGCACAGGGCCCCTTCTCTCCCCAGCTTCCAGCATGTTGTTGAACCTGTCAAGGCAATAAGTCTCTTTTGCTCTTTTAAGTTGATATAAACATGTCATCCTTTCCCTTCCTGGTCATTCCCCTTCTTGCCCTCACTCCCACTCTGTTACCAAGTTTTTCCAGCATTCTTGGGATCATTGACTCCCCATTCCATCTCAGAACTTTGACCCCGGTTGAAACAACAGGAGTTTGTCTCTTGTAGTTCCTGTGGATCCCAGATGTCGCCTTGGTTCAGGGACACTTTTACCTCCTGGAGGGCCATCAGGACCTATTATCTTCACTGTGAAATTAAAAAATTGACTCATAAAATATTTGATAAGTGCTACTTACCTGTACACAGGAGAGTATGGCATATCCCCATCTTATTGGAAAAGGATTAGGTCTTCAAAAAGGCAATTATCAGAGACATGGACTAAAATCTTCCATGTACAAGGCATTGTGCTGACTCCCTAAGTATACGAGTAGAAGAATATGGACTCTCCTAAGTTCTATTCAGTCAAGAGCTGCTGAGGGGATCTTGGGAATTTCCATGCCCTCCCTTGTACTCTTATTTTGGGGGAGGATAGCCTGTCATCCCATTTTTGATCTGCCCCAGCTGCTTCTCTATCTCAACGACCCGCATCTTCCACAGCCAGATCTCAGATTCTTTTCTCATTTCTGACTATTTCAGTTTGAAGGTCAGCTATGCATTAGTGCTGTGAGTGACTGAGAAAGAGAAGGGAAGAGGGGAGAGGAGCCTCTAATGGTGATCCCTCCACCCCCATGTCTCCCTTATGCTCTGAAAGTAGTTTTGTGCCTCTCCTTTCATCTCTCTCTTCACTCCCATGTTTTTATAGAAGGATGCTCTTGATAGCCAAAGGGTTTTTTTTCCATTTGTTTTCTGAAATGTAGAGGAATTTAAATTCTGCCTAAAACCAAGACCTCACCCCACACCATCTCTATTTGCCCCACCCTTTAGCAACTTTGGTTGAATTTTGTCTCCTACAGGAGGATCTGTGAGGTATAAAAGCACGGCAGCCTCTTTCTTCCTTCTCTGCATCCACATCGGTAACCTAGATAGACACCTATGGGAAATCCCCAAAGGACCAAGTGCCTGCTTCAGATGGAAGAGTGTTGCAGGATTCTGTTCCTAGGGGACAAGACAAGGGCTAGCGCTGATGGAAGGAGGCCTCAAAAGAGAGCTGTGAGGGAGCAAAGAGTTTGTCCAGGGCCTGATTAGGGATCAGAACTAGTAGGTTTCAAACATTTCCTTCTCTAGCTCTTACTCCAAACCGTGAAAATCAGTGCTTCTCAGACTTTCATGTGCATACAAATCACTTAGGCTATTTTGTTAAAATGTGGTTTCCATTCAGTAGGTTTGGGGTGAAGCCTGAGATTAGCATTTCTAACAAGTTCCCAACTAGCTGATGTCTTTGCTTCTGGTCTGGGGATCACACCCTGGGTTGCAAGACTCTAAGCTACCCATCACTATGTAAAAGGCAGCAGGATAAGAGGAGATTTAAAGTCAGGTCTTCCAAATGTTTCGAAATTGATTTATAGGTAGTTCTGTCTCTTTCTGTTCTACATCACTTTCTGTTCCCCTGTATCCCTCCTCCTTTGTCTGAAGGTTGGCAGCAGCTTCATGGGTTCTCTCCAGTATAAATGAACCCAGGTTACCCTGGGATGAGATCACATTTTCCAAAGATGGGTTTCTAGGCTGCGGTGAAGGCAGAGAGTCTGTCTGGGCTGTTAAGGCCTGGGAAGTGTAGCCTGTGTAAGACAAAGCAGGGTCTGGGCAGGGCATAGATTTGAGGACATTCCCCAGGCAGAGGAAGCGCGGAAGCCTGAGCAGCTGCATGTGTTTTTCTAATCCAGTTTCCTGGACTCATGGAAATAGACTCTGTGCTGGCATGTTTAAGGCATCCAGTGGCCTGGAGCTAGGAAAAAGTCTCTGACATTTCTGTTAGTGCTTAGAAGCTTGATTATGGGTAAGACTCTTAAAGACGGATGAATTAATCCAGATTATTACCCACACCCCGGTGAAATAATGTTTCCTATTGATATGGCTTTTCAGAGTGTGATATTATGATTTATAAGAAATATGTATCTGGTCATTCAGATGACCAGAATATATTTCTCATATATAGTTGGTGTTTTTCCAGGGTCCTGATTCACAGCTCCAAACCCCTGGAATTTCCCAGGGAAGATGTCTTTTATTATGTTAATGAGGCGATTGTTGGAAAGCCCTAAGGTAACCTAAGGATGGGAGCTGGCTGCCTGAAGAACCAACTAGGTTATTAGAGGGTTGGAATTTTCAGTCCCTGCTCCCACCTCTCCTCCAGGATGGAGAGAGGGGTTTCAGACTGAGCTCAACTGCCAATGGCCAATGATTTAGTTAATCATGCTTATGCACTGAAGCCTCCTTAAAAAAACCAAAGGACAGAGTTCTGAGAGCTTCTGGGTGAGCACATGGAGATGAAGAGAGAGTGGTGTGACTGGAGAGGGCACGGAAGCTCTGTTCCTCTTCCCATCTACCTTGCCTGGAACTGCTCTTCCATCTGGCTGCTCCTGAGTTATATCCTTTTAAAATTAATCAGTACTCTAGTGAATAAATGGGTTTCCTGAGTTCTGTGAGCTGCTCTAGCAAATTAATCAAATCTGAGGAGGGGGTTGTAAGACCCTCTGTTCTATAGCCTGATCCATAGGACACCAATCCTACAAATCAGGGCCCCACCCTAATGACCTCATTCAACCTTATTTTTTTTCTTAAAAGCCCTATCTCCAAATATAGCCACACTGGGGTTAGGGCTTCAACATATGAATTGGGGGGTAGGGAGGGGAACACAAACATTCTGTCTACAACACAACTAAACATACAAATAATACCTAATTACAAAGTATGATACATGCTAAGAAGAAGAAAGATATAGGCTCTTTTTAGAGCTGTATTGCTTTATATTGCTATATATCTATAACTGCTTTATAAAGATTACTTTTATTATTTACCAAAATTATCAATCAGTAAAGCCAGGAGAATAAAATTGAGAATGATATTGTATTCTGTATTCCCTTTTTGGAAACCAGAGTCTATTTTATTCATACTTGCTTCAATGCCCACATAATAATCTTTGACTTCCTTCAAGAGAATGTGATAGTTTTGTGAAATATAACTATGACCATTGCCTGACTCTTGAAATGTAATTAGTGGATACCTTACACATCTAAGTACTGGGCATTTTGGTATTTAGTGAAACTAGAGAAAGAGAAAAATAACACTTTGTATCTGGCAAGACTTTCTATCCCAGAATTTTGCTTACATTTGGTTTAGCATCTAAATGTCCTTGTTATAAGATTTGAAAAATTGTTTGTTATCACGGTTGTTATTCAAGTAAAAGGGGTGTAATTAAAAACACATTAATGTGAATTTCAATTTTTCAAACTCAGATTTACAAAAATTAAATATAACGTCACTCAGAAATCAACTTGAGAATATTTAGTTTTTATCCAAACTAAAACAAACTTGGATAAGTAAGAAGGAGACTACTGAACATGAGACTGTTTGTTATGCACACCTTGTTATTATTCCTAACTTTAAAATGCCCCATTAAAGCTTGTTTATGGGCACAGAGGTCAGCATTCTCATTACCATGGGATGCCCATGTAGAAGAATTGTGTTCAGTTTTGAGCTAACCATTTAAGAAGAACATTGTAAAAGGAGAGCTATTCAAAGTGGAGAACAAGATGGTAAGGGGCATACAACTCTGTAATGTGAAGAAGGGGGAATATTAAGATTAGTTTCCTTTATTCCCACCCATAACACTGGGTGTGGTGGGGAGATTAGGGCAGTACCTGATTGTGTCTTCATACAAATGATGGCCAGGCAGGTAGAATCCATGTGGGGCTACAAAACTTGGATTCATAGGTGAGAGTTTCAGGATCATAGGAATTGTACAGTGTGGGAAAGAGGACTGTCCTTAGACGAATGGGCTGCTCTGGGTAGGGGGAGGGGGAGATGTTGGCCTCTCTGTAGGAGTCCAGTCAAACCTTGATAACTGAGTAAAGATATCATACATGATAAAGATAATCCTGATGTCAAACAGCTGACCTGCTAGCCCAGTACTGTCTGTCTCAGTTCTGAGATTCTATGTTCTTCACTCTGCACCTCCCTCAAGACCCCAAAGATAAGACAAAGCGGAATATCCTTTCTGGTATGAGCTCTCAGGTCAGTCTGAATAGCAGGTGATGACTTTACTAGATCCTCAGACACCAGGTCAGTCCACCTGCAGATTATTCAAAATGTAGGTTCCTCGGATTATGGTGTTCTTTTGAACACCATAATTACATAAGCCAGATACTGTCATCACCTACATCACTTCATTGATAGTAAATTAGGCATTTGGAAATGAAAGTATAGATTGGGGTGGGGGCCTCTGATTAGGTATTGTTTCAGAGACCTCAAAGTTTAGCTAGTGGCCTCTGAGTGTAATGCTGTGTAGTGATTAAGAGCATAAGATAATAGAGTCCAGTTATAACCCCCTACATATATAGTCAATTGATTTTTAACTAAGGTACCGCGGTAATTCAATGGAGAAAGAATAATCTTTTTAGCAAAGGGTGATGGAAAAATTGGATAGCCATGTGCAAAAAAATGAAGCTCAATCCTTATCTCACACCATATACAAAAATTGACTCTAATGGATTATAGACCTAAGTATAAGAATTACAAATATAAAATTTATATAAGAAAACATAGGTGAAAAATCCTGGCAACTTTGAATTTGGTGATTATTTCTTAAATAGGGAATGGAATGCATAAACTCTGAAAGCAAATATGAAGAACTTGGACCCCATTGAAATTTAAAACGATTGCTCTTCAAAAGAGCAATAAAAAAGTAATAAAAAAAGTAGCTGGAAAGACAGCTATGGCCCAGGGGAAATTATTTGCAAAATATGTATCTGACAAAGACATGCATCTAGAATATATAAAGAACACTTACAGCTCAATAATAAGAAGATAAACCAATTAAAAATAAAAAGCAGGAAAAAATTTGAACAGATACTTCACCAAAGATGATACATAGATGGCAAACAGGGACTTGAAAAGACACTCAACATCATTAGAGAAATTAAAAACTTGTACCTGAATATTTTTAGCAGCTTTATGTGTATTGTTAATAATTGGAAACAAATGTCCATCAACAAGTATATGACAAAACAAATTGTGGTATTGCCATACAATGAAATACTGCTTAGCAATAAAAAGGAATAAACTAATGATATGTTCAACAACATAGTTGAATCTCTGTTGGCTAAGTGCAAGAAGCCAGATAAAGAAGTATATGCTGTATAATTCCTTTTATAAAATTCTTTAAAAATGCAAACTAACCTATAGGTTAGAAAGCAGATCAGTAGTCTCAAATGTACAAAGGGAAA
>NW_006785778.1:208187-221888 GCF_000442215.2 Lipotes vexillifer
AAAGAGAGGGTTACAAAGAGCTGCAAAGAAACTTTTAGGGGTGATGGATGTATTCCTTATCTTGATTATGATAGGCATTTATGGGTGAATACATATGTTAAAATTCATCAAATTGTGTTCTTTAATATGTGTAATTTATTGGTCACCAATTATATGTCAGTAAAGATTATATATATGCATGTACTCATATACATACACACATATACGCATACTCACATATATACACTTTCATTACACCTCCATGCACACAGTCACATGTTCTTAGTCAAATTAATAACCTCTCTGCCTTCAGTTTATATTTGTCTAAAATGGTGATATAATGTTAGTTCCCTTAAGGAGAACAACAATGCTGGGCACAGAGCAACATCTCAAAAAATGTTAGCTAAAATTATTACCCTGTGCTAATAGTTCACTTCGTTTTAAACCTTACTGATTTGTTTATTCTGCCTGTCTGTTTTTCTTTTATTTTTGAGAATGTCTGTTACCAGGAGCAAAATTGTGTACCCTCGAGAACTATTTTCTAGAGGGTTTTTTGTTTGGTTTGGGTTTTTTGGTAAGACCTGACTCTTGTGGGAGCATGAGCAGAAAAAATTGTGAAGAAGCCTTGTGAGATGGCATTCCCCGGCCTGAGAGGGGAAATCCTTGCGCTCAGAAACTTTCCATCCTCCTCCACAGCTGAAATGCCTTCCGTGGCTGAAATGCCTTCCTCAGCATTTCTGTTTTGAACGCCCTTTCTTGGGGGATCCTAACCCAGCTACAAGAATTCACTGTGGGCTGAAACCTGGCAGATTAAATCACGGGGAGAAAAAGTGATTTGAAAGTAGTATTTGTTCTTAAAATGACAAATACGTATTGCAGATATTTATTATTTTCTATGTTGCAATTAAATGATTGGGGATTTTACAGATGAGCGACTTTGTATGGCCTAAGACAATTCAATAAGACACTTGAATTTGCCAATGGCAGTTTTCCTTTGCTTCTTTTAATTTTTTAAGAAAAAGTAGACTAAGCTATATAACTTTTCAAAATCAACTCTTCTTTAGGTAAAATCTTATTATTGCAGCTACTAAATACCCAGGATTTGTATCTATTTGGGTGTTTTTTTGTTTTTGTTTTTAACTGAGGAGTCTACTGGTACAGAAGATTGAGCAAATTATTTAACCCTTTCATACTAAAGTGCATTGTTTGAGCAGAGTGAAATGACATTGTTTATTTTAATGCTATAAAATTCTATGTCACCTCTTTTCCCATTCCCATTTTGTATAAAGAAAAAACAAAAACGAAAAGGAAAGCCTTCCTGTGTACTGGTTGCTTATCATCATGACCATGGTGATTTTTTTCTTCATTTGTTTCCTCACTCTCCTGTCATTTAAAGTGACCTGTCAGCTATTGACAACCTGCTTCCTTCAGATCCTAACGTGCAATTACACCAGCTGCAATTAACATTGTCTTATTCCCACAACATTCATAACATATCAAATTATATGATGGTACTGTTATTGATGACATAGATGGTGAATTAATAAGAACTATATTATCTACAGCTATGAGATTGGCTACTTGGGTTTGCAGACCAGGAAATTGCTACAGATTAATATCTTAATTTCAGAAGGCATTTGACAGTGTCTTTTATTCTATTCTAATATTCATAACCAGCTAGAGAAGTTTTTTCTGATTGGTATCATGTGGCTTTGTAATAGCTTGGAAGGATTTACGTGGTGACAAATAATGAATTAGTATTAAACTGGAAAGAGGACTTTGATAGTAAGTGCCAGGATACTACACCCCATTCTCTTAAAATGATAAAATGTGCGTGAGACTGAGGTAAGATAACTGAGAAAGGAGAACCAATTTATTATACAGAAGAGTTTCTGTGATAGAGGGAAAATGAAATCTAGCAGACTTGTGTTCTCCCAACATTCCTCAAAAAACTCGTACATACATTCATGAGCTGCCACAAAATTTATGAGAAGAACTCAAAAGCTTTAGTAAATTAATAGGAGTCAATAAGATATGTCTTCTAGACAAAAACTAATAAGATCTAGGACTTCATCTATTGAAGCATATCTGAATTTGTATTCATTTCTGGTGCCTTCTCTTAAAGAAGACATTTAAATAGAGAGGATTAGAGCATGTAATTTAACACATTCATTTAAGAACTGAAGTTTTTTTTCTGCACAATAGAAAGCTGCGTAGGAATATAATTGTTGCCTTCAAATGCCTGAAGATCTATCATAAGAAAAAGGGATTGCATTATGCTTGTTTTTGTTCTTCCAAAATACAAAACCAAGAGCAGTGTGGAAGTTACAGGGAAGTAGATTACAGTTCAATGTTAAAGAAATTATGTTGGACTTAGATGTTTTGTAAGAAAGAATGGACTTTTTTTGGAAAGTAGTGGTTTTCTTCACTCAGGAAAAATTGAACCAGAGACTGGACAAATATCTTGGGTTAATTTAGATTAGCATATCTCACAGCATGCCCTGAAGATCACTACCCTCACAAGATAGTCCCCAAGACTCTGAGTCAACTAGCTTTGAGGGAGACTATATAGGATATTGCTCCTTGAATATTCACAGTGTGCATCAGCATATTAGATGCTCTGAAAGTCCTACATTAAAGAAACCTGTTTAACTTTGTGTAACCCATCATTTCTCAAATTAATTTAAATCCTAAAGCTGTGTCACATTTTGTGGAACAAATATGCTTCAGAACACATATGGAAAAATGCATTGGAGGAGGGAGACCTAATGACTTTGATTCCATGAAACCATCCTCTCCATATTTATTAACACATTCACATGGTAACTAACACTTGTATTTGTGTGTGTGTGTTTCCTGTGCTTGTGTATCAGAGAGTGAGTTTTTTTAATATAATTTGTTAGACTTTGGTTTAATTTGTTTTTACTGAAATATAATATTTGCTGTATAATAATATAAAAGTACCAGGTATACAATATAGTGATTCACAATTTTTAAAGGTTATCCTCCACATAAAATATTGGCATTATTGCCCATGTTGTACAATATACCTTTGTAGCTTATTTTATACCTAATAGTTTGTACCTCTTAGTCCCCTACACCTATATTGCCCCTCCCCCCTCTCCCCACCGCTAACCACTAGTTTGTTGTCTATATCTGTGAGTCTGCTTCTTTCTTGTTATATTCACTAGTTGTTGTATTTTTTAGATTCCACATATAACTGATGTCCTGCAGTATTTGTCTTTCTCTGTCTGATTTATTTCACTTGGCATCATGCACTCAGAGAGTGAGTTTGAAGGCATGCTCATATATAACTGACCAAATTGAAACATAGTCGTCTCGATGGTTGATAAATTGATAGCATGATGAATAAATAATCCTTTTAGGATCCCAACTGCCTCAAAAAGACTACAATTCTCCACTTTCCCTCAGAGAGATCATGAAAGCCAGTTATAGTCACCACACATTATCAACTGTTCATCAAGAGAAAAGTAAGCCTGCAACTCCAGAACTATTTTTTTTTTAATTTTCCCCTCCCCTCCCTTGCAGTTTAGGCAAAAAGCCAATTTATTGAGCGTGGTGAGGGAGGGCAGGAGTAGATGTGAGAGGATACAGGGTTGAACCACAACTTAAACATCTGGTTTTATTTATGTGCAAGCACCATGCACAGAGCTTAATTAATGTGACTGAAAATAACCGTGTGTCTACAGAAATGTTGGGTAGGCCTTATGTATGTATATTTCTCTTTCCTAAACACCGATCCTATGCTCCTTATGGCTCTGTCAAGATTTAGGTACGAGCACAAGTTATGAATGTGCATAGCAGTTTATTTGTCTCTTTTCTGACTTTCTGGGCATTTCCCCACCCCCCCGTAGTTTTCTTTCTAGAAAACTACTACTTTGGCAAGGGTTGAGGACTGAGTCATGGACATGCCTTTCCTCACGTCTTCTGTAATTTGAAGCCAAAATCTGAAGCAAATTCCAATACTGCTGTTTAGCTCTTGAAATGCTAATCACACATATATGCACAAACCTGCAAAGCTATTTTTTTTTTGTTCCTCTGGAAGGTTCTAGGACTGGGAGGACATATAGATAGAAAACAGTAAAGAGAATCCCTTTCCTGTCTCTTACAGGACTTTTATTTAAACTCGTGAGTGATTTAATACTGATCAGGAAGAAACAGTGTTACCAAAATATGTTGCAGCTGATCTCCAGCTGTTGTCCCTATAGTCCAATCAGATAGTAAGTCTTCAAATAGGGTAAACTGCTGCAGGAGTATATGTGTATGAGTATTTTATGTAAATATTACATAACATACATTTAGCCAAAGAAATGGAAAATAATAACTTTGAAATAGGCCAAAGATATGATATCAAGCTTATGTTTTCCTTTTTCTGTCTCTCACTCTCCTTCTCTTTTTAAAGTATTTAGTTATTAATGTCAGAGTCCATCAATAACCTAAGTAAAAGGATCTCTAATAAAATGAAGCAAAATCTGGAGTCATTATTTCCAAACCGTTTTTCTTAAAATTAGCAGAAGCCATTTTTCAAATGAAAAGTCTTGAATGATTTTGATTTTAATAAAGAAGAAAAATATAACAGTAAATGAAGAGTTTTATTGGTAAAACTGTGTCTCTTCTGTGTCCTACAGTCCTTGAGGTACCTCCAGGAACTTGGTATGACGACCACTACTCTAGAATATAGGAAATTATAAGACCCATATGAATCAGGAAGGATGAAATAATCTCTCTGTGATTCAGTGTAAGGCAAGTCTAGATCAATAGCCAAAAAAATTACCTCTTGCTTTTTAATAACATGGCCTAGCTTATATTTTAGTTTTCTTAGTGTCATTGCATTCCAAACCAGGGAAACGTAAAGACATATTCTTAGGTCAGATGTCCCAAGCAATGCTATGCCTCAGGATCATCTCAAGCTTTTTAAAACACAGGTTTTGGGCTCACAGACCCAGAAGGTCTGAATTGGTAGATCTTATGTTAGGCTCTAGCATTTGCATCCAAGATATTAAAATAAATTAATAAAACCTACCTAGGTGAGCCTTTTGTGCCCCCGGGTTCAGGAACTACTACTGCTCCCCACAAAAGGATAGAATCGTAAAGTCATTGGATTTTCAGTCCAATGCAGTCAGTACTTTTGATTGCCAGCATGATGCTGATACTAGAGATCGAAGGTGGAAGGTCTAATCTATCCTTTTATTCTTAAGGTCTATGATTTTTTTCTTTCACATTCTAGATCATTTCAATTCTGTCCACTACTTTTTTGAAAGTCTACTATATGAGATTAAAAAAAAAAATAAGGCAAAAGTGTGCTCTAAAGAGGAAAATGGATTCAACTATCTAGAATAAGAAGCGGGTTATCTTAAGTACCAGAGTGGAGGGAAAACACAATTCTATGAGAGCTCAGTGGAATTGACTGTGATTGGAAGCATTAGAAGGATACGAAATAAGTGATCATTGAGTTCTTCCTTGGAATATGAGTAGAATTCTGTGCTGTGTCAAAGGGGATGGGTTCAAAAAGGGGTTTAAAGCATAGAAAACCTAATGAGTATGGATGGAAGTTTGTAGCTTGTTAGGAGGTGATGAGTAGGCTGATGTAGCTCCTTGTCAGAGAAGAGCAGAGAAGGTCCTTAAGAGTGACTGTAGTCAAGTTTGGGTTCTTCTTGAAGGTCTCAGGCAGAAGCACCATTACGGAGGTGGTGAACATTTGGGAGAGCCAACTGATACCCCAGGAAAATGAATGGGATATGGCCATGTTAGACATGATAGATAGAAGGTTTGTATTAATGTTGAAGGAATCCAGGGATATAAAGAATAGATGCAGTTGGGATGAGGATACTTAATTGACATTGAGCTGGTGAAACTGTGGTGGGTTGGGAAGACTGAAGATGCTGTGGGTGTGAGAAAGTGTATGGTAGGCACGGGCTCAACCTGATAGTTCTGATGGGTCAGAAGATGCCTGGATGATATGATAGGGGCATCATACTTACTCTTAGCCACAATGATATTTAACTTCAAGCAAAATATATTTATTTTAAAATGAAAGACACTTCTTAGCTTTTCAGTTCTTAAAATAGCTTGAGTAGTTTTTAATCTTTTAATAATATGTGTTCACTGTCAAAGAAAAAATAAAGGATAGAGATGAGTAAAAAGAAGTAACTGAAAATTATTAAATTTATTATTAAATCTCAATGCCCAAGGATAGTCGTTGGTAACATGATGAGGTATTTTTCCAAGTCTTTTTTGTTTCCAACTTACGAGCATTTGTTTCAAAACTGGTATCACCTTGCTAATACTTTTTGTAACCTATATTTTCTATCCCCAATGTATCGTAAAGTTTTTCAATATTCTTAAATCTTCTTCTGCAACACTAATTAGAATGGCTGAATAGTGTTTCATGATATAAATTACCCCAAATTTCTTTAATTCACACTAATGATAGGCATTTGGTTAGTTTAATCCTTTTTGTTTAATTGCAAATTTTACTGAGAAAAATCCCTTTATATCAGTTTTTTCATTCATATCTTATTGTTTCTCATCTGTCAATGAGATTTACAGTAAATTCTAAAAAGTAAATTCTCATCTGTGAGGTTTTTGTGTTGAAACGTTTATTCTTAATTCTTTGCCATCACTGGTCACTGTGATAAGGTATCAGGGACTAGAGTGGCCCTCACACCCAAAATGGGTGAGAGCCCTGATCCTGTCTTCATCATCATCTACCATGATTTCATTTGTTCAGAGCAATGGAATTTTGAATTTGGCCCCATTATACAAGTTGCCTGTTATTCTTTTCCTCGTCTTCCACATAAATAAATCCATTTAGTGTGGTCATAGAGTGAAGGAATTATGCTTATCTTTACCCCTTTGGTGTTTGGCACAGATTATCTTTAAGACATTACTTCAAAGTAAGTGTGACATAGGATCAGTGAGGTTCAGCGAGAAAAATAGAACCAGATATATATTAAGAGCTTTATTGTAAGGAAATGGCTTACATGTTTGGGGGGCTGGCTAGTAAGTGTGAAATCCATGGAACAGGCCATCAGGAAGAGCAGATGTGAACTTTTGGTCATGAGCTGAAGCTGCCACCTACAGAAGAAAGTTATTTTTCTTTAGGGAAGAAGAAATTCTCTTTTTAAGGCCTTTCAACTGATTGAATCGGGCCCACTCAGACTATCTGGGATAATCTCCTTTACTTAAGTAAACTGATTATGGACGTTAATCACATCTACAAAATACCTTCACAGCAATATCTAGGTTAATGTTTGGTTGGGGACTGTAGCCTAGCTAAGTTGACACATGAAACTGGCCATTACACTTCTGCAGTTAGTTTTCATTCTCTCTCTGTGTGTCTGTCTCTCTATCCTTCTGTCTCTCTCTTTCTCTCTGCTATAATTGGAACTAAGATTTATGAAAGAATTTTGGGGCAGGGGGATGGGCAAGAATAAAATCTAGTAAACAGGAAGCCAAGTTAATGGAAAAAAAGAATATTTTTGTTGATTGTTTTTTTCAGATGCCTTTTCTTACAATGACAGCCCTATTTTTCCTTGCTGAAGGAAAAACATATATAAAGCTCTTAGTTGCTTGGAAGCTCAGATCTAAGTGTAAATTGCATTAATTTTAATTGCATTAATCTTCCCATCATTTAGCAATAAATCCAAGCTCCTTGGCCTGCAATGCATTAGATGATCTGGGCCTTTTTTGCTTATCCAGCTTATTAAGTTCCAGACAAACCAACATTTTTTTTTTTTTTTTTTCCTCAGAATGCCAAAGGGCTTCTCCCAAGAATCTTTGCTCTTTTCTTTTTGCCTTGAACACCTTCTCCAAGTCTTCTCTTTCCTGGCCCTGCTACTGGCATCTCAGCTCAAATATTACCCCCTCAGAGAGGGCTTCCTGGCCACCTTAGCTAAAGGAGTCCCCTCATCCCCAAATTACTTTATCCTGCTATCCAATTTTAATTTTTATATTGAAAAGTTATATCTATAATAATCTTAGTGATTTAACAGTTTTCTTAGTTATTATATATCTCCACTTTATCTGCATCTTTTGGAGGACAGAGACTTTTTGTTTTCCACTAAATCATAGTGACAAGAGCCTTACCTGACATTTAGTAGAGCTTTACTCCATACTTATGGAATGAATAAATGATTCCCAATTTACTTTCCAGGTACAATTCATCACTCCTTTCTGTATTTTTTTGGTCTTTCCTTCTAATACTGTCTTTTCCTTTTATATATGTTTTTATTTTAAGCTGCCTTACGATAAATATTATTTTTGGAAGTTTTATGTGTATACACTCTGTTGGTAAATGTGTGCCTTTGCAGAGGTAATCAAGTGTCCCTGGTGAGGTGTCTCATTCTCCACTCCTGAGTGGAATATAATATATCAACCTCTTAGAATTCTCACTGGGACCACAGGGAGGCAGATGTCAGAACAGTATGCTGTGTGTGATGCATTCTAGGAAGCCTCATGGCAGCTGTAAGGGAATTGGGAGCCGAGGGAATGTGCCTTGGCTGAAATTTTCTGTATCATTCCACCACGCTGACTCCCCTGTACTGTAAAATTTCTCCCATTTGGCATCTGGTTTAGCCGAAACTAATATGTAGTGTGTCGTGATTATGAAGTGTGGTGAGAAGGTGGTGAGTATCTAGGGAATAACTTCTGCGTCTAACTAGTGCTGAGGAAGGATTGGCTGATGATTTTCAAAATATCTCAAAAAAGGAGTTGGACACCTATTCATTCTCTTGTTTGTGCTTTAATCTTGCTTTTATTTTAAAGACATTTTTTTGACCCTGCATATACTTTAACAGATGTCCAATATGCTAAAAGTAAAATAATATGTAAACAATTTTCTTTGTAATGTTATACTTATTTGCAAAGAATTTATTATTACCTGGGAAAGCCTGTAAAGCAAGATATTTCTGTTGTTTTGATTTGATTTCTCCCTGGAATTCATCCAGATAACATTCCAAAACTCCAATTTTAGTAACAAAGACCTGATTTTAAGGCAGATTTGCTAGAAAAGAAAAATTTTTTACTTCACCGTGTGTGTTCAAAAAATAGCATCATTTTATGGGCAGATTATAATTTCAAAGTTTGAATATCATAGTTAGCAGATATTTTATGAAATATGTTGTACTTTATTTTCTCTATTGCCTATATTGTTCTCTGGTAGGAGGAACGTGAATTTATGTAGATTATCAGGGTATCATTAGGGCAGTTTTTGGTAATGGATTAATGATTATGCCCACTCTAAGAATTTCTTAATTGGAAATGTGGCACATAGAATTTCACCAGTTCCTACTCTGATAGTCATAAAAGGGTGTATAATAGGATAGATAATATATACCAAGAAAAATAGAACTCAGAAGAGAAAATTATAATTTTCATGATTATCAAAAAATAATACTTGTGGTTTATGATTGTTCTTCTGCAGATGTGAGTGTTCTAGTTTCAGGAGGAGAAAGTTTCCCCAAATGTCATTTGCTTTTATGAAGTCCCTTGTGCAAGAATGCAATTTTCTGTTTGTACCTCAATGCACTAAGACCACCTACATTGTCAGTATTATTTGAATTATGAAATAACTCTGTTGCCTGGAATTTTTTCTTCCCAGAAAACTTTACCATCATAGATAAAGGCAGGTTACTCTATTTACATATGCTTACTATTTAAGTGATTGACCTTGACCCATAGTCATTAGCTTTGCTAATGTTCATAAATTACAAAAGGAATGTCTTCTCCAGCTGAAGTTGGTTAGTAATTATAGTAAATGAGAGGAATGTTGCAAATGGAGGTCCAGCTAGCAGCATGTTATTTATACAAATTTTTGGACCACCTTTGGACAGGATAAAAAACTGTCATCAAATGATTAACCACCTCATGGTTAGATGGGCTGCTTCATGTCATCAGTAGCATGCCCTGTCCTACACTGTACATGAAACACAAGTCATAATAGTTGCTGATGAAAGAAAGACAGGAAATTCACTTAGCTCTAAGAAATGGGAAAATTTAACTGGGGGGAAGATAACATGGGAATTTGAGAGCTGTGTTCAAGTTTTGGAATGAGTGTAAGGAAGAAATAAGGTGGGACTTCTTAGAAATGCCTGGAGAAGTCAGAACCACTCAGAATGGGAGGATTTTATAAAGTCACAGTGCAGCACAGTCAAATCTAATCCAATGAGCTCCTTATCCCTGAAAGAGATCACATAGAGCCTGGACAGTCCAGTGGTGCAGTAGATGCAGACATAGAGGAGGAAATTGATTAGAGTTTTTATAAAACCCCAGATTTGTTTTAAGGCATCATGCCTCCCTCAGGCACTGCCAGTTACTGAGTATTTACTAAATGAAAAATATTGTCCTAGAAACTAGGAAGAGAAAATAAGCATAAATTATATCCTAGTTAAACTGTAGACAAGCAAGTAAGAATCATAGAGGCTTAGTACTTTGCCCAGTAGTTGATAACACTGAGATTCAAAGCCTTATTGGCTTCAAAGCTTTTTTGTTTGTTTTAATTTTTTCTCCTTTTCCATCAGAAATGAACTTGCTGACTTAGCAGTCAAATTAGTTATATTTACGTATCTCCCTCCTCTTCCTGCAATTGCTAGAAACCTAAAAGGAAGACTGTGAGTACAGTGGAAAGAATATTTTAGTGAGAAACCTGAATTTTAGCTCTGATTCTGCTATTGACCCTTAGGACCTTGAACAAACCTTCCATCCTCACCCCATTTATCCCTGAGCTGCAGTGTCCCCTTGAGAAGATCAGAGAGGGTGGCCTCTGTGCTTCCTTTCAGCCCCGACACCGTGTCACTTTGTAACTTCAGCCTCCTCCACCTAACCCTGGGAAACATTGCTGAGGACTTGTGGAGCATGTCGGCTGGGGGTTGATTATCATTATTCTCATTCTCATTTCTAGTCATGACATAAACCCTCGGTTGATATCAAGAACAGGATAAGGGTTTGATAGAGGTATAATATTTTCCCAATAAAGATCTTACAGGCTGCCATTCTCCCTTCCACCAGCATAAGGTACTAGCTCAAGAAGAATGAAAAGTTGCTGAAAGCTGTGAATTACCCGTAGCAAATCAGCAGTCTTTCCACTCATCACTCTGTGGCCTCATCATCTCCATTTGTCTGTGGGATCCTCATGGCCTTCTGGATGTTAGAGACACTAGTTCCTTAATTTTGGTTTGTTGCTCTGGTTCTTAGTGGGTGAGAACTGCCTGCATTTCATGAAGGCGTGTAATAAGTCTCAGATGAGATCTTACTCTAGTTAACTAGAAATGTGATAAATGTAAGACTCCATCTTCAAACACACACACACACACACACACACACACACACACACAACTCTATTCGTTTATAATAGTGATATTGTAAAAGTGATTTTGGAATTCTGTTTCATTCCATATATTTCCAAGCACTTTCTTATATTTCTTCTTTCACAGCCCTTCACAAATAGGCCATGTATCCGGTTCTGTTCTGTTACTGGAGATTATTTTAGGGGAAAAATATATAATGACTATCTCTAATGGTTAAATTTCAAATGAAAAGCTCTACCTGCCTTCATTTTTAGCATTAGAATCGATCAGCCTTTTTTGCTACTCAGGCTTTCTACCAAAGTGTTCTTTTATTTCTGTGAAAAGCAAACATAAGCGTTCACCAGTTTTCTCCAGAATGTGGAGCTCTGGGGACAAATTTTCACTGCCTCTTGTTACTAAGAACAGTCAACATGCTGGAACCCACATACCCTTAAAAGGTATCAGTAACTATGCCAATGTGAAATAGGAACCATTCCTTTGAATCCAGGCCAAAAGTTTTAGTACACTAAAACTGGGACTGGAGATGATGTGAAATAGAAAATATGGTATTTTTATTCGTAGGTTGTTCTGAAGGAAGTTGGCATATTAATCTTTAAAATCATTCCTTAAATACAATAATCTCTTACAATGCTATATAGCTTTAGAGTTTGTAACCTACTTTGATATATTTTGATATATCCCACAATACTCCTGTGAGACAGATGGCCAGGATATATATATATATATATATATATATATATATATATATATATATGCACACACACACAATGGCATTCATAGGATGTCATGACAAGGAGACAAAGTAAACAAGTGAAAAAAAATTTTGGAACCATATCATCTGATTCCTAATACTGTACTCTTTCTGCTGTCTACACTGAAATTTCGTGGACACGTGCAATAAACTTTATGGACTGCATCAGTTTTTTTAAAAAGCATCAAATACCCAGTGATCCCCAGCCCCCAACACAGTACATAATCTGAGATTCCTATTTATGTCTACTAGGTTAGTTATACATCAGAGGACTCTACTCCAGATGGGTCTTCAACAAAATAAATAAATTTCTTCCTTCCTCGCGCTCCACTGCTCCACCATTGCACTGGGAAAATAGGGGCCAGTTTACTGTCTTTAAAGCACCTAATTGCCAGATGACATCCAGGCAATTATAGACTTTAATCATTAATGTATTTCCCTTAGAGGAATGTGTTTTGTGTGTGTATGTGATTCTAAACTGTAAAAAACTAGGTAACCAAAATGAAGTAATTACTTTCTGATATGGTGAGAGATTTTAAAAAGTTGAACTTCCCATGCCCATGAATTTTTAAGTTCTGTTTACGGTATTACTTTCCACTCAACAATTCAGAATTGTCCTTATGGCCAATAAAGGCAGATTGTCTCTCTCTGTCCTTTGGGACATATAAAGCCATATAAAAGCAATTGGGAGAAATTACTTAATTTAAGTTTTAAAATGTTAATGGAGGGTAAACAGTGACCAAACCAGATGCTGAGCTATTGACCTAGGTCTTTGGGGCCTTTCAGGTTGCAGAATAGCTGTTACTTCCTTTAAGCATTTGCAAGTCAGGCATGGAAACTTTTAAGCAGGCTCTGACAAAAGTGCTGGTTTTCATTCTGTAATTGCACTAAGTAGAAGCCAGGCTGTGAGCCTCTCAGGACCCTTTATTGGACTGAGATTTTAAACATTTTGCTGAGTAGGCAGTAAAGTTTTCTTTATTCCCACCCTCTTGGTGAAACTGCACTCTTAATAAACTGAAAGGAAACGGGGTATGAAAATTACAAATGAAGAACTTGTGTTGAACACAGATTTTAGTGCTTCCCTAAAGGTCACACAAGCCACCAAATGGAACTTAATTTATGACTATTACATACGAGCTGTGTGTAGATACTCAGTAAATATTTGTTGAATGGATCACATATTGGTTGACTCAGTTTTCGCATATAGTATGATAGAAATATATCCAGTCTATCTGCAAGGCCAGTAGCTTTCCAGACAATAAATCAGTTTGCTCAGAGTTGAGGCTACTTTGTATAAGGCCAACAAACTAAAAGATGCACAAGTCTTAAGTCAAAATCATTACCACACCTCAAAAAATGCTACCTTCCATGTTCATGATCATGAAGATGAAAGCATTGCCTTCATGGAGAATGGACATGATGGATACGATTTTTTTTTTTTTTGGTTCATACATCAGTTGTCCTTGGATGACCATTCAGATCAGATTCACGTCTTACGAAAAGATGAGCCAGTTGTAGGTCTTGACTCTGATGGAACAGGTTGATTTTCCAGTTATTCTGCAAGTGACAGATTCAGTAACCATTAGTTGGCATTCTCTCTTACAAGCCTGAAATCACCCTTTTTTTTTTTTTTTTTTTTTTTTT